>NC_139349.1:17559787-17609787 GCF_055883805.1 Amblyomma maculatum | reverse complement strand
TTCATACGGCTCGGTTAAAGCGGGGCTTTATATGTTGGCTAGTAGCTTACGCTATCACGCCATCGTGAAGGTGGGAGTGAAAACAGAGGGAAAGAGGTGCCGTAGTGGAGGGCTTTAAAGCACCGCGCGATAGAGACTTTCGCCTCATCGCACTTCAGTGGTCAAAAAGTGCCTCCTATGGCATAAATAAAGCTGAAACCATAGGGTAAACTACTATGTGCAAAAGCCATGTCTCTACTTTAAAGCCAAACATAAGCGCAGCCATGCAGATAGCTCTCGCGTAACTCCAGGTTTAACCACAAGCTAAACTATGGCTAATTTTTTCAAACAGCTATTAAATATAGCAGTTAATACTGGTAGAAATATACTATTGAATGCTTTTATTATGGCGGTGGGAATGCCATCAGGTCCGGGAGACAAAGATGGTCTCAGACGCTTGAGACTCGCAGTTATCAACTTCTCGTCAAAGAGAACGGAACTAGGGAGTGCATCATATGAGAGGCATAAGAAATCGCAATGTGGAAGTTTGTGCACATAAGAAAAATGTTGGGCAAAACTGTCGGCATTATCCCGAATGTTCGACTCCTGAGAGTCAACTAAGTTGATGCGTGAATCCGATTTATTTGAATACTTGCGAACGTATCGCCATAACTGACTAGGACGATTCCGGGAACACCTCTCTAAAGACTCGAGATAAGAATCATGGTCCCGCTTGTATAAGCGTTTGCAAAGAAAACGGAAGCGGCGAAACTCATCTGCCCAATGGTTAAACCCAGGGCGCTTCGATTTACGATGGGCCCGTTACTCAAGTTTTAACGTCGTTCTTAGTTCTCTGGAAAACCAGAAAGGAAACTTGCTACGAGTGGGAGTATGAAGAGGTATCTACTGACGCATACCATTAAGAACTATTTCTGTGAAGCGACTGACTTGTCCATCGGCATCACTATTGTCGTTTAAATGGGATCAGCCGACAGAAGAGAAGAAATTGAAGAGACTGACATAGTCGACACGTGCATAGGCAAAGCAGGACGAATTCTCTGCCCGATCTGCATTAGTAGAAGGCGAGGCAGAGACAGAAGTAGTAACTAGAAGTGAAGGGTGAAATTTGTATCGGCGAGTGAGTGGTATGTAGGAACTCGAGGCTCGAACACCTTCAAAATTCTGTAAACTAATATCAAGAATATTACCACAACAGCTTTCAATGAAATCGTTTTGCTGCAAAGCGTTAAAAGCGATAAAATCAAGTAGGCTGTTACATTTACTATATAATGATTGTTGTGAGAAGAAGTAAATTAGTCCCAGTTGATACCTGGAGTATTAAAATCGCCTAAAGTGAGAAGTTTGTGTTTGCTATAACTATAACATATTCGATTGAGAGCAGAACATCATCGTAAGTAGAAGGAGGCAGATAAGGAGGAATGTATAGAAAGCTCCAGTAAATGTTATTCATGTCGTTTTTAAAGTGAGCTCAAGCAACACTCGTTCTTCAACTGTTTCCAGACCGGAACTTCGAACACATTACAGAGAACTGGCAATAGCAATGAGCACTTCCCCTCCTCTTTGTCTGTGTCCTGTTTAAGGCGGTTGCTTCGAAAAACAGAGTAATTATTTGGAAAGAAATCACTCGAAGGGATATCGCTTGACAGCCAGGCTTCGGCAAATTCAACAGCGGTGTAACAACATGCCAAAACGCTTGAAAAAAAATCACATTCCTTAGTCTGAAGACCTCGGCCGTTTTGATAAAAGATGTCAAATTAGGGTCCACTGCACTTTACCGTCAGTGCAATGTCCCCTAATAATAATAATAATAAGAAGAAGAAGCAAAAGAAGCAAAAGAAGAAGAAGAAGAAATCAGTCAATCATTATTTTCAACGTGCACAGGAACAACCATGTGTTCTTGGTGGTGCAAAAGCAGCATTAAAAAAATTCATGCCCAATATTTACACACACGCAGATAGAAGACAAAAGAAGGAAAAAAAAACACTAAATGGAATTTAAATGAGTCCCATACAGAATGAAATCAAACAATTAGATGTCCTACAAAACATAGCACAATAAAGCATTCAAAAAAAGAAAGAAAAAAATACAGTCACATACAATACATAAATGATTAAAAGGGAAAAGAAGGGTCAGAAACAAATACACAGTGCTAAAGTGAGAATATCAATAGAAACTGATTAAACGCATTTTTGAGAACATAGACAAATATAAACAGGAGGAAAAGCACAAGTGAAGTAAATACAAATGACTTGAAAAAGGAAGTAACATTTGATGAAAGGACCGTTCCGAATATAACGCTACGAACTTCCAATAAAAAGGAATAAAACGAGTTGCCGAAGACATCAACGTGAGGACAAAGAGAATTAAACCGCCTCTGCATGCTATCCAGAGCGGAGTGAGAATGCGGAAGCGGAGAAACTTGAAATGGTCTGAATTCCGCCATGATCTTCCGCGGAACTCCCATACTGATTGGGAACGAAGCAACAGTTGTCATCTAGATGAAATGCGATATGTGAATTTATTATACATTCATCAGAAGAAGAAAGCGTCGAATAAAGATGAACGGATATAGAGGAACAAAAGGGGGGAGGGGGGGGGGGGGGAAGTCCGCATACATATGAAGTTTGGTTTCGTCTGTTTGGCCCGTCTGCATTGCCCGTGGAGGTAGTGCGGAAAAAAGCAGGCAAGGATGACGCCGGAGTCTGCTTTACGTGTTTAGTTCTATCTTGCCAGGTTGCTTCCCCTAGCTATGAGTACATCAAAGCAGCTGAGCGTCCACCGCTATATTTCCCGGCCAGGTCTCGAATAATGCGCTTGCAATGTATCCGAATCGATCGGTCCCCCTCTGGCTTCAGTCGTGGTGTCTGGAGGCGGTATGTTTGCTTCCGGCGCAGCGCACACAGTAAATATTTCATTAGGTTGTCCTGAACAGCCGTCCTGTAGATAGAGAAGCCATTACTGTGTTATTGAACATTCGCTCAAATCTAATTTTCAGGCTACTAATCTTCTTTTTCAACTTCTCAGAATAAAATATGTATTTATATTCTGTGTCGAAAATTAGAATAAACTGACAATTTTGCCATATATTCAGTAAAATACTTTGTGGGGAATGTTGCTGCATTGCTTCTAATATTGAAGCACAACAATGACGGCAGACAGAGTGAGAGACGACAGGACAATCTTATATACTGTCGTCTCTGTGTGTGCCATAGTTGTTGCACTTGAAATATTAGTAGATTTGTCCTATATCCTTCTCGAAGGCAAGCTAAACGTTTTGTCACTTGCTTCGGGAGGCTTCCGGAGGTTGCATACAGCATAACAAATTGCAGTGATTTGGGTGAGCCTTTCGAGACGCCGCTTCTCCATAAAAGCTATTATACTTCCATATCTGTTCAATGTCGGTCTTTATAGTTAATCCCCATATAAGATCATTTTATCGACGTGTTTCTTATCGCGACTGGAACAAATGTTTATTGTATAAAACCAGCTCTTACGAACACAGAAAGAGGACGAGACGAAATAAACTGAGGCGCTGTTTCGTCTCGTCCTTTGTCGGTGTTCGTAAGCACTGGTTTATATATGATGGATCACTACCAACTCGCCCAGTACTCAGTTCTACGAATACTTATCCTGTCTACTTTCTCTTTGATGGTATTATTTTGACCAACAGAACGAAACCTGGTTGCCTAAATACGGCACGCCTTGAACGAGCATATCGACCCGATATTTCGTCCGAGAAGTTTCGCGCAACACATGTGCAGCGGCCTGGGTGAAGCAGTCGCAGCACTGCGACAGTTATGGTGGAGTACTGTGTAGGCTGCTTACGCGGTCGTACTGCAAGCGGTGCTTCAACGTAGTAGTCGCAGGGATCACAGTTTTGAATTCATACCTGCCGAAAACGTCGGCTTGCGCAATGAATAGCACTGCGCGGCGTACTTATTTTTATGTTCTTTTATTCATTTCTATTTTAGTTTGTACCGCTGCATTACCCTGTGTCAAACCGATGGTCAACAGCCGCTGTCTCAGCCATTTAGGAAGGTTGCTGCCCAGTGTTCATAACTGGACTTTCTGAGGATGTTAGTCTCGAAGTAAATTCAGAGAGGCGAAAAATAGCTTACGCCGAAGTCCTTCGGTGTTTACAATTGAATCCGACTGCCGCAAAACAAGGTCATATTTTTTGACGAGCGAATCAAAAGCAATCTCGCAAAACAGATATCAAGACTACGGCCTCTCACGTTTAATCCGGGAATTCACCGTAGCAGATCGTCCTATTCGCAATGTCTCGGTTCTCTCACACGTCGTCTCACCGTTCTCTCTGAAGTGCTGCGTACGAGTGTGTTTCTGTTCCTTCTTTTTTTTCCTGAGAAAAGCGGGGGGGGGGGGGGGGGGGGGGGGCTCTGCGGCGTTTTGAGGCGTTGCTCTTCGCGTGCAATTGACTGACAGTCCTCCCGGTGCTCCGCCAGCTGTGCGCATTGGCTCTGCGAGACCGACTGCCTTATTTTTGTCGATGATCTGTTGCACCGAATAAATACGGTTTGCCATTTTCTAGTGCTGGTGCGCGGGCCCCGTGTGTGGCGTCGATCAATTCCCGTTACAAATCCTGTCCTCGGTTTGAAAGCATCGCATTCGTAGAAGAGGACTGCCGTTAGATTTGTCTGACAAGGCGACAGCACTGCCACGCCCACGGCAGCACATCTGAAACATATGTCGGAAACAAAGAGCGCTGACGCAGAACCCAGTCACAACAGGGCGATTCCTTCCCTTCTCTGTCTACGGACCACCGTCGTTACTTGAGGCCAGACGTAGCCTAATCGCTATGCGCACAGCCTCGGGCAACGGGCCCTGAAAACCACGTTGTCGGCGGTTGTGCGGTTGCGCAAGGAGCAAGGAGGGAGCCTCATCCGGAAAGTCCTTTGAGGCATGTTTCCGGAAGGCCACACTGCACTTTTCGATCTTTCGCTGCTACATTAGTTGTGTGGAATGGGACTACCTGCAAAGCAGGTCAATTACTTCCGTCTAAGAACGGCATGGCGCGCGCAACATTTAGAGTTAGCAACACGAGGCCGTATATCAGTAAATGCCTCACGCAGATGAAATTAAAGCGCGTTTATGCAATAAAATCACATGCGTTAAAGTATCCTGGGTGTCTGCGACATCATGCTCGCTCCTAAAGCTCGCAGTAGAATATTTCTATGTTAGAAAAGAACAGGTGGGACTTCTGCTATATATTTTTATGGAATGCTGTGGGCACAAATTGAAGCAACCGCGATGAAGCGGGAGTGGACTTTATCAAATGTGACTTAGCAGCATACGGATTTAGCCAGAAAAAAAATTTTCAATTACAAAGGGTACATGCGCGCATGTGCTGCTGATAACTATCGTATTTACCACTGCCACTAACAGGGCGCGTCAAGAATGTGGTTTAGCTTATGTGGTTATTTTTTTTTGGTCCGTGTTTCTTAGGGCACCCAGTGTATAAGTAATGTGTGGTGCAACAACTAGCTCAGTTCGTCGTCACTGTCTGCGGAACTGCGAATGAAAGTGAATGTTGCGACAACTAACGCCAGCAAATGTCGCGAACACTTCACCTAGAGAGAGAGAGAAAGAGAGAGGCACAAATATTTGGCACTGGTTTGAACTGGATTGAAGGTCTGAGCTTAGGCGCATCACACACACACACACACACACACACACACACACACACACACACACACACACACACACACACACACACACACACACACACACACACACACACACACACACACACACACACACACACACACACACACACACACACACACACACACACACACACTCACACTCACACTCACACACACACACACACACTCACACTCACACTCACACTCACACTCACACACACACACACACACACACACACACACACCACACACACACACACACACACACACACACACACACACACACACACACTCACACTCACACTCACACACACACACACACACTCACACTCACACTCACACTCACACTCACACTCACACACACACACACACACACACACACACACTCACACTCACACACACACACACACACACACACACACACACTCACACTCACACTCACACACACACACACACACACACACACACACACACACACGCGCGCGCGCGCACACACACACACGCACACACGCACATACACACGCACATACACACGCACGCACATACATACACGCACATACAAACGCACATACACATGCACACATGTGCGCGCACACACAGACACAGACACACACACACACACACACACACACACACACACACACACACACACACACACACACCACACACACACACACACACACACACACACACACACACACACACACACACACACACACACACACACACACACACACACACACACACACACACACACACACACACACCTATACATGTTTTTTTGTCAATAGAGCCTATTTACCTTGCGCCGGTCGTCCTTTAGGGAAGCTTTCCTACAGTCGACGTCGACTCCCGCCTACGTTGCTAGCATGGTAGGAAAATGCTTCTTGTGCTGTAGCAGGCACGCGTACAACACCGCCAGAATGCAAGTGGGACGTCTGTGACTAGGAAGGGCACGCACAGCACCATAATTTTGAATATGCGGAAGAACCCTGGTTACTGTCACTGAATGAAAAAAGGATGCTGCAGCCAGCTTCACATCTCGGACGTTGGGCTCTTCTGCCAGCAAAGGATATAGCGGAGCGAACCCTACGCAGCTCCGGAGGCTCTTTCAGGCACTACGATTAATTCCGCAAGGATTCTTCGGTACCTCGGTCCCGCTTGGAATTCGCTCAATTTCTTGAGCCGACAGTTGGGGCCGGAAGGGGTACGTAACGCGGGGCGTGAACTGCACGCTACTGCGCGTCGGGATCTCGTGCGGCGAGGCAGCAGCCGTGTCCGGCGGCGGCGGACGTGCCTTCGTTAGTAGGGCGCCCCTCCTGCACAATCAGGCGCGCGGCTCATCAGGAGGCCGCCTAATGGGAAGCCCGCCCCGCTGTGCCTGCAGGCTCCGTCTATGCCTCGGCCCATCCGGCCACGAGGCCCCGAGTTGAGTTTTATTCCGGCCGATGCCAATTTCAATTCGGGGCACTCTCGCGCGGCGAATTTCCTGAGCATGAACAAGTTCGGTCTCTTGATTTTCTTTCACGTTTTCTTTTCTCCGCTCACTTTCTCCGTCTTGTTCATTTCTCTTTTTTTTTTATTCGCTCCTAGCAAGCGATTGTCAGCCCGTTCACCCCCGATGGCGGTAACGGGGCCCCGTCTTTCGATTTGTGCCCGGAGTCTGGTTTCGAGTAGAGCAGGCGGGAAGGTTCACAGTTGCCGCCGCTTCATTCTGGCGCCAAGGTTCCGCTGCTCGTTCCGGAAGATGATTAAATGCTGTCACAGTATACCCCGTTGGTTGGATTTCCTCCGCTGCTCTTCGTCTTGTCTCGCTAACTTGAGAAAATGCTACGAGGGAGGCATTTCTACCCCGACACACTCGTTCGGTGCGGGAACTATTTGAGAGCAAAGAAAATGTGTGTTTTTTTTTTAACTCGGCAGTTCTTATTGTGGTCTTTGCAATTTTAGTTTCCTCGTTGTCCACGTGTACATGTATGTGGTCAAAGTAAATGGAAGGAATTTGTAGCGAGAAAATTTATCCCTTCGATTTCACGCCTTCAAGAAACATAAACAATCTAGTTATGATTGTGCGAAATTAACAGTTCGGGAATAAATCTCACCGTTTCACTTTAAACTGAAAGAACTTACTTATTCCCTGTTTGTCTACGGAGGCCCTCGCCGGCGACCGTTGACGGTGCGTCTACTCCACGATGCTTGCCCAAATCTTGTTTGCTCGCTCCTCTGGAAAACGACTGTCTAATCGCTGACCGCAGGGTTAGCCTAGCTACAGGGAACCCGCCTTGCAGGCAGGTGGTGCATCGTTTGATCCCCAGTTCTACCGAGAAAGGTGTACCGCCAATTTTCAAAGTTTTCGTTAAGCCTGGAGCCCGTCTTTTGATGAGCGAGATGCTTATAAAAGGATATCCGGCTTACCACTTTTCCCAGTACATACTTGACAAAGCAAAGACCCAGGGAAGACTTCCTACGGCTTCAATATAGTTAAAATGGCTTCGTATAAAAAAAGAACAATATTAAGTTGATATTATTTTCGCAAAGCTTGTATCAATTACAGTGCATACATGGCACGAACACGGGATTATTGACAGCCCAAAGCGACGTCAACAAGAAGTGAGAGAAGAATAGCTCATGCATTTTTTCTGATGTTGCTGCCTACTCTGCCTTCATCCTTCTTTTTAACTTCCTTATTAAACTTCAAATGCTTGGCTCATAGGCGAATGCTGGTAGTGTATATCAGTTATGCGCTTTATTTTACAGTGGCAAAGGTAGACTAGGGTTAATGATTTCTTTAACTGCCGCACGCAACCCGCCCTCCTCATTGTCTACCCAGTTTTCTCTCCTGATCGGAATCTACCCTTATTTCTTAGCCTAGGTAAATCACTGGTGACAAGGTTCATCGATTGAATACATATTGTAATTGTGGCTCTTTCCGCACATTCCGTTTTAATGAGGCATCCGCTGCACTCTGCCTTCTCATATATTCAGTCATTCACTACAATTTATCTCCAGCACCATTCAATACAGCAACATTTACAAAAGTACATGGTGTTATTGTGTATTATGATACGCACTATTTCCTGCGTCAAATTTTACCTGATTCAACGTCCCATATACCGAAATGAGGGTGCAGCACACGTAGATACGTCCATGAAGATTATTTTTCTGCTTGAGCTCCGTATAAAGTGGAAATGTTCTGATAATTATTTGTAAGCCCTGCAGTGCACAATTAGCAGTAACCTATAACTTCTGGTGTATTCACTCATGCTTCTCCGACGCTTTGCTTAAATATCGCTCGTACGAGCATTTAAGTGTCTAGGCAATCAAATGTTCTTAAAAATGAATATCTTTCGTTGGCTATCATGCCAGTTCAATCTGGCCGAGCGGCATCACCAAAGGCTCAAGAAATAGTGTCTTGGGGGCGGAGTAGTAGGAGTGAGCATGGTTACTTGGTATAGTGGTGAGTGAGATTTAACCCTTGTGGTATTTTCCGTGGCTGGTGTGCGGAATTGACAATGTTCGCTTCGTTCAAGGATCGAGTGTTGCGTTGATACCCACCGTAATAACTTAAAGTCTGCGAAAATTCTACCAAAATGTGTTCTCATCCAAGAAGACCTCAAAAAACGCAGTAGCTCTTGCGCCGAAAAAGCACGCCAGTGCTACGCCGCACCGGGTGGCGAAAAAAAAAAAAAAAGCATTGTATACTGCGAAGTAGTGCGACAAGATTGAGTACCGCATCAAACTCTATGCATTTATTTCAAGGGCATAGCGTTCAAAGGCATGAAAACAAAGTCTTGCATATACCATGAAACAACATTAAAATGGCAAGCGTGATACCTTTAGAGCATTGCTGGTGCATTGGTGGTGGTGATTCATGGGTAATTCGCGGGGATAAGAAGACCCGCCCTGTGCATGGGGACTCATCTTCTATGATGTCTGCACGAATACCTTCTATTGCTTTGCAGTGCCCATGCGCAGAGACGCGTTGAATTGTGTGGACGCTTTTCAAACGACACTAATGACATGAGTATGCTATGGCTATGGTTTTTATTTTCTGCCTTTTCTTCAGCTAGCTGAAGTTTAATGCCGTCCTGATTTTATTAGTTACTTGAACAAAAGACAAGAAGCGATTACTTAGAAGTTGCGGGGCATCATTTCGCATGGATAAACATTATTATATTAGCGGGATTCTAAGGGAAAGTGACGCGGCAGTCTTTCGAACATTACATGAACCTTTAGGAACAGATGTGCCGACACTCGATATTCAGTAAGTAGTCTTGCCCTCTTCACTCTCGTCAAAGTTATTATTAGTTTTTTTGTTATTGAATTGGCAACAAATCGCTCTAAATTTTCATCATAAGTAGTTTTCTTGTCAGTTAGTGGCATGATCTGAGGGGCCATTTCTGTTTTGGATAGGCAAGTGGCCAGCCTACGATGATTGTGGGATGTAACGCAATAATACACTTGTCCGCTAAATTTCCCGCTACTTCGCGCGAAGAGACACGAAAAAGAAAATAACAAAGGCGCGAGAAATAAAAGATTATAGCTTTTTTTTTTTCGGAAACAGTCCCTTCTGTCTTTGGTGCTGTGACCCGCCCAATACCCTTTATAATGGCATCCAAGCTGGCGGCAATTTCATCTCGGAGCGCGCGATACAAGTCAGCAACGTCTCACACCTTTTCGGCTTGAACAGTATAAAAAGCCATTCTGTACGTGTTTCGCAACAAGCCCGGCAGTCTCTATTGTCGCCTTGAAAGTTGTGTGAACCGGCCAACTTGGGGGCATGGCGACTCGCTCGTCGGCGTCCTTCCGACAGAGGATGATACAACGCACAGAGGAGGACGGGAAACGGGAATGCGGTTCATTTGGCGCTCACACTCATTGTTGCAAAACACAGAATAAAATGGCGCGGCAGGCTGCAGAAAGGAATAAAAATAGAAACGTGAAAACCGAGAAACTAGCGACAAAAGCCTGTCTTAGGAGAATGATGAACCTTAGGCTTTCTTCCTCAAGGTATGTGTTATATGTCTTGGGCCACTTGCCCAGTTAATTCTCTTTGACATATAACTTTTTTTTTTTCTTCTGAACACAGTTTACTGGGGCTTTAGTCTCTATACCGAACTTATTGAACGGCTGTCTCCAACAGCCATGACGTACACCTGCGGTAAACTTCCGCGCCAAAGATTGAGGCCGTACCATTCGCAGCAGCCAAGTGGCAGTTTCTCCTGCATCTGACAGCGACGGAGCCAAGCATCCTGATTGCTCGAACGAACCACGCTTCATATATCCGCCTCCGAAAATGCTCTTACACCCCGGTATTAGAAGTGGTGTGCTGCTGCTCCTTAAAGTTCGTGTTGCAAAACGGTATAGTTTGTTGCCAAAGTGGACTTCCTGGGTTCTTGGTGCAGACGTTGAGGTGGCTCTCTCGCTGCCATCGTGATCTTCATACCGTCCTAATGGATGTCCGTATATCTTCGCTAAAAGCAGCATGTCACCGGTTAGGACTCGCTCGCTAAAATGTCCTTTTTTTTTAGTAAACGGATTGCTATCTCCTTCTTGCTAGCACTACCGCAGCACAGATGAACTGCCTCTTCAATATCAGCGGCAGTGAAAACATTGAAAAGTGGCTTACGAACCATCTAGGAGCTATGGTCCGTGCTCAGGAGATCAGAAAATATCACGGGCCCGATAGAGAATCATACGTTTTGTTTCTTTTCAATAGCAGCTGTGCCGCTTCATGGCTATGAGGAGGCTTGCTTTGTTTGATAAGAAACAGTTCTATTCGGATGAGAAGCGTCGGCGATCATGATGCTCCGATTATCCTTCGAAGCTTTTCCAAGATCCGTTGAAGACCTGTCGATCAAGCTTATTTTTACTGGAAATTTGTGCTGCGTAATTATAATAAGATTGAAGTTTTTTTTTTGTATTTTCTAGTTAAAAATGGCTTCCGAGGAAGGAATGCGCAGTATCTCACTCACTCCACGGTAGAGGCGTACTTACATTTAATAGCGTAAAACTAGTGCTGCAACGCTAGAACCCTGGCTAGTGACGCTGGAAAGGAATTAGAGCTCGAATTGGGATGTTATAGAGATAAGAGAGGTTAGAGGCCATATGAGACTTATACTATAATGAAGTGCAGACATGTACTGTGTTATCGAGGCTTACCGGAAAGATGAGAACGGAGTAGGGTTTCTTGTCATAAGGATATAGCTGGTAATATAGAGGAATTCTATAGGATTAATTAGAGGGGGGCAGGCATTGTATAATTAAGTTTAAAAGGCGATTTAAACTGAAGGTTATACAGGTCTACGCGCCTAAATGTAGTCATAATGACCAAGCAGTCGAAGTGCTTCTACGAAGATGTAGAATAGGCAATGGGGAAAGAAAAGACACAGTATACTTTACTAAATGATGACTTCAGTGCCAAGGTAGGGAAAAATCAGGCTGGAATTCAGGCAGTGGGCGAAAATGGCATTGGTTCTAGGAGTAGCAGTGGAAAGATACTAGCTGAGTTTGCAGAGCGCAACAACTTAAGAATCATGAATAGATTCCTCAGAAAACGGAAGAACCGAAAATGGGCATAGAAAACTCTAAAGGGGAAACTAAAAATGAAATTGATTTCATGCTGTGTTCTAACCCCGGCATTATGCAGGATGTAGAGGTAATGAGAAAGGTGTGAGGCAGCGATCCCAGGGTGGTAAGGTCTTAAATTAGTCTAGATCGGAAGAGGGAACGGAACAGATTCGTAAGAAAGAAGTCCATCAATGAATTAGCAGTGAGATGGAGTGCAGAAGAATTAAAGATCTCACTACAGAATAAATATTCAGCTTTAACCAAGGATGATGACCTTAGCGTAGAAGCAATGTAATATAATTTCAGAGATATCATTACTGAATGCGTGCTAGAAGTAGGTGGTAGAACAGTTACAGGGGCTACAGGTAAAGGAGACGAAAGATTTAATTTAAAAAGGCCAAAGACTGAAAGCTTCTAATCCAACACACAAGATAGAACTGGCAGAGATATAAAAGCTAATCAATAAGCGTAAATTGGCCGACATAAGGAAGTATATCATGGGGAAAATTGAGCATGCTCTAAAGAATGGGGGCAGCCTTTAAGAGGGTGAGGAGAAAATTGGGCGTAAGTAAACATCAGATGTATGTGCTAAGGGACAAAGCAGGCAATGCCATCACGGATATGGACAAGATAGAGTAGCCGAGGAGTTCTATACTGTTCTATATAGAAGCGGAAGTATTCAGCACATTAACAAGATAGACAGTAGTGAAAAACGGTCAGACGTTCCGCCAGTGACGATGTACAAGGCTAAGAAAGCTTTAGAAACTGAAAGGAGGAAAGCAGCTGGAGAAGATCAGGTAACTACAGATTTGTTGAAGCATGGGGCGGGAAAGTTATCGCGCAAGACAAACTGGCCACCCTTTATACGCAATGCCTGGTGTCGTCGACGGTAGCGGAATCAAAGAAGAACGTTAACATCATCTTAATTCATAAGAAAGGGGACGCTAAGGACTTAAAATATTACAGGCCAATCAGCTCACTATATGTTAAATATAAGGTGTTTACTAAGGTAGCCAGTACAATCTTAGACTTCAGTCAAGCAAAAGATCAAGAATCCAGATCAAGATTATCCAGGTGATAAAAAAATGCTCGGAATTTAACCAGCCCTCATACATAGCATTCATTGATTACGAAAAAGCATTTGGCTCACTAGAAATCTCGCCAGTCATACAGGCAATGCGAAGACAGGTTGTAGACGAACCGTATGTGAAAGTATATTGAAAGATATCTACAAGGGCTGCACAGTAACCATAGTTTTGCATAAAGAAACAAAATTCCCATAAAGAAAGGTGTTAGGCAAGGAGACACAATTTCTCCAGTACTATTCATGGCTTGCTTAGAGAAAGTGACTGGCCATAGGGTTTTCTTGGCAGGAAATACTGGAGTGGGTTGCCATTACCTTCTCCAGTGAATCACATTTTGTCAGAACTCTCTGCCGTGACCTGTCTATCTTGGGTGGCCCTACACAGCAGAGCTCACGACTTCATCGAGTTTCGCAAGCCCCTCCGCCACGACAAGGCATGATCCAAAGACAGCAATGGTTAGCCTTGACCGCCTAGTAAAGAGCAGAGACATTAGTCTGCCAACCAAGATCCGTATAACTCGTGCTATGGTCTTTCCAGTTGTGATGTATGGATGCGAGAGTTGGACTGTGAAAAAGGCTGAAAGATTGTTCCAACTACCGCACGATCGCGCTTATTTCGCATGCTAGCAAGGTGATGTTAAAAATCCTGCAAGGTAGGCTGCAGCAGTATGTGGATCGGGAGCTTCCGGACGTGCATGCTGGGTTTCGCAAGGGCAGAGGAACTAGAGACCAAATTGCCAACCTTCGTTGGATCATGGAAAAAGCAAGAGAGTTCCAGAAACCCATCTACTTCTGCTTTATTGATTATGTGAAAGCGTTTGACTGCGTAGATCACAGCAGATTGTGGCAAGCTCTCCAAGAGATGGGAGTTCCAATTCACTTCATCTGTCTCCTCAGGAACCTGTATGAAGGACAAGAGGCCACAGTCAGAACTGGGCATCGTCTTACTGATTGATTTCCGATTGAGAAAGGAGTGAGGCAAGGCTGCATACTGTCGCCCTGCCTATTTAACCTATATGCATAGTACATCATGAGGAAGGCCGGTCTGGACGAGTCTTCAGCTGGAGTGAAGATTGCTGGAAAACGTATCAACAACCTTAGATATGCGGATGATACCACTTTAATGGCAGAAAGTGAAGTGGAACTCAAGAGACTTCTGATGCGCCTACAAGAAGAGAGTGAGAAGTTTGGGCTCAAACTGAACATTAAAAAGACAAAGATTATGGCGTCTTGCCCTATCAATTAAGTCCTGGAGCATTAATGGACAAGAAGTGGAAGCTGTGACAGATTTTCTCTTCTTGGGCTCCAAGATTACCTCGGAAGGAGACTGCAGCCATGAAATTAGGAGACGCCTGCTTCTGGGAAAGAGAGCAATGGTTAGCCTTGACCGCCTAGTAAAGAGCAGAGACATTAGTCTGCCAACCAAGATCCGTATAACTCGTGCTATGGTCTTTCCAGTTGGGATGTATGGATGCGAGAGTTGGGCTGTGAAAAAGGCTGACCGCCGAAGAATTGACGCGTTTGAATTGTGGTGCTGGCGAAGACTCTTGAGAGTTCCTTGGACTGCCAGAAGATCAAATCAGTCGATATTGTCGACCATAAACCCTGACTGCTCATTGGAGGGTCAAATTCTAAAGTTAAAGCTCAGCTACTTTGGTCATCTGATGAGAAGAGAGGAGTCGCTGGAGAAAGATTTGATGTTGGGAAAGGTTGAGGGTCGCCGGAGAAGGGGTAGGCAGCGAACGCGATGGTTAGATGGCATCCTCGAGGCACTGCAGATGAAGTTATGTGATGTTAAGAAGATAGTGAGAGACCGGAAAGCGTGGCGTGACATGGTCCATAGGGTCACGAAGAGTCGGACACGACTGAACGCCTGAACTGAACTGACTAGAGAAAGTATTCAGAAACTTTGAATGGGAGCAGTTACGGATTAGAGTTGATGGAAAATACCTCAGTAATCTGCGATTTGCTGATGACATTGCCACATTAGCTTGCTAAGTAACTCAGGGGATGAATTGCAAAGAATGATTGATGACCTAGACAGGAAAAGTAAAAATTTAGGCTTGAAAATCAATGTGCGGAAGACTACGGTAATGTTCAACAGCCTCGGGAAGGAACCGCAGTGCACAATAGATAGCGAAGCACTGAAAGCGGTAGGCCTAATTGTCTTCTTAGGACAGGTAGTAACAGTGGATTCAGATTATGAAAGGCAAATAACTAGGAGAATAAGATTGGGATAGAGCGCATTTGGCTAATATTCGCAGACTATGACTAGCAGCTTACCAGTATCGCTCAAGAGGAACGTATGCAACAGTTGCATCTTGCCTGTACTCACCTATGGGGCTGAAACGTGGAGGCTAACCAAGAGAGTTCTACTTAAGTTGAGGACAACTCAGAGGGATATGCAACGAAAAAAATGGCAAGTGTAACGTTAAGAGATGCCAAGCGGGTGGATGGGGTCAGAGAAAAAACTCGAGTTTATGCAATTTTAAAAAAAAAAAATCAAAGAAGAAATGTGCATGGGCAGGGCATGTATGTGCGTAGAGAGGACAACCGATGGTCACTTACAGTAACAAATTGGATTCCAAGGGGAGAAAACCGTAGAAGGGGGCGGCAGAAAGTTAGATGGGCGGATGAGGTTAAGACGTTGGCAGTGGTCAAATGGATTCGGCTACCCAGGACTGGGTTAATTGAAAAAATATGGGATAGGCCTTCTCCCTGCAGTGGGTGTAGTCTGGCTGATGATGATGATGGGTGCTGTATGCGTCGTCGGTTAGAATTTTATCGTAAACTGGGCCCCAACTTCAACAAAAAATGGATGCTGAATGGGAAGCGAAATAGCATGACGCCCCTCTGAACGCTGAGTATAGGTAGAACGGTTGCTTGAGATATTTTCCGAAACATTGCTCTCAAGACTAGGGTACGGGGAGGGGAACGGTAATGGCTTTTCCACCTGTCGAACCCCAGTGCGCTTCGCCTAAAACGCTTCCTTCTCTCTGCTTATTCCGACAGTCATTTGTAGTGGGATTTATTTTTCAAGGGGAGAAAGGTAGCGCAAAAAGGACACCCGGACACACAAAGGACACCCACAAGGCGCTGACTTGCAACAGATATTTATTACAGAAAGAAGCGGTGTTTTTTATGCCACCGCAGAGCAAGTGCACAATCAGAACATCCGCGAGCAAAGCGTATCTGCCAGATATGCGAGCTCCTTTGGCAAGCTTTTCTCGCTGCTTGTTTTTCCCTTGAATCACGAAGCAACAAACCCCAAGCATCACCTGTTCGCCTCGCCACTGGTATTCATGCGAACATAAGGCGTGGTTCGCACTCTTTAATGTACTGCGCCGTTCTCCCTTTTTCTTTCTTTCTCTGTAGTGTCATGCGCGGTCGATGCAAACCGCTTTCATTGCCCTGCTTCCTTGTACGCTCCTATCACAGGAGTGCTCTTGCCCCAAACCTCAGGCACTTGTTTAACCCACCAAGTACGCCGCTTATCATGTTCCCTAGTATTAGCATGTACGCACGCGGCTGAGGACTCGCGCAGCGCCAACGTCGTCATTTCCGCATGAAAATCGGCTGGCCAGGCGCCGAGGCGAGCAGCGCGCCTCGCCCACTGCTCCCCGACGAGGTGCGTGACGGCGGCTGCCTGCGCGCGTGTGCATCGGCAGGTGCGCGCGGGCGCTGGCCGCACTGGGACGGGCGTGACCGGCGGCCTGAGCTTGGCGTGACCCGCACGGCGACCGGGTGCCGCTGCGGGAGGGGCGCTGGGCCGCCGACGATTTCGCTCCAACTGGGCGCTTCGCGGATTAGGCGGCGGTCTAGGTACAATTTAGTGCCTTTAGGGGTTGGCCCGAAGAATACTGACGGACTCACTGATCGCCCGAGGGCGCCCGGAGTTGTACGCAGTTCAGCAGGAGCCGACGAGCAGCAGCCGCTCACAGCCTACAGAGGAGTTCGCCATAGGGTTTCTCCTCTTTTTGTAAGTATTCCTAAAGGATGGCTGGAACGATAACCTTGCATATTCTTTTTCAGTGCTGCGGTGCCAATAAATCCGTCATGACTTCGCTCATTACATCTGCCTGCGCAGCGTTTCTCATTGCCCGTCCTAGCAGAACACGAAGATACGAGTATAATTCAAAGTTGCTTTTTTTTTTTTTAGTGCCCAGTGCAAATTAAAGTTTCAGTGCGCACCCAGAATTGTATCTGACGTAAATAGATTTAGTGGCTGATTGAGGCGATGGTCTCGATGCTCTTATGTCTAGTTTCTTGCTTGTCTCTTCCTAGCCTCTCTCAAATCAGGGGGCATTTATCCTTCAACCCAGGCTTAGATTACTTTTTCCTGAGTATACATTTACATTAATGGCTACGCTGATTTATGCCGTCCGTGTTTCACGCAGGTTGGTTAGTTTGATTAGAGCAAATATTTTAAACTGAAAATGAATGGGGAAAAAGTATCCACGCGAAGAGCCTGATGAATTGTATTCAGCTGGCGCGTCGCGTTCGCTTAGCGTAAACAAGCGACATCCCTAGCAAGCAGAGAAAACCTTCGCTACCATTTTGCGCTATTTTCGGGGTCAGGCACTTAACACCCCTGCGTAGCCCCAACACGTCTACGCACTTCGCTAGAAACGGGACGCCTGCGGGCCTGTGGGGCCTATTGCGTTACGACGAATGCTCGGTAGCGGCCATCCGTAGTAACAATCATGTCTTTAGTTTCCCACGGCTAAACGCTGTATATGTAGCAGGCGCCGTTCTGGTAAATGCTAAACAAGAGGTGTGCCTTGGCACGCAGAGCTGAGAATCCCGGGATAGCAGCAGAGAATTGTCTAAGAGCTGGCGCGCATTCCGGCCATTTTATAGTTCCCTTGAGGAGCAGGTCGGCTGTGTCAGAGGCCGGGCTAAGCAGTTCACAAAAGGTACTTTTGGACGTTTGTTTCTATGAATATCTAGGCCGCTAACGAGAACGTTTTAGTGCCGTCACCGGTGAAAATGTCCGGTGGCCGACGTTTTCGACTGTACAGACGGAAGCAGATGGGAGGAGCCATCCCAGACTAACCTCGCTTTTAAAGCTGCACCGAGAATAGGGAAGCGTGGAGTGTAGCGTATTTATGGCGGTCATTATTAGGAGCTATTGCGATACGCATATAAAGCTGCAAACGCTGCATACAAAGGAGAAGAAACAATGTATGCAACATTAAGAGGCGCAGCATACATCCGTAGAACGAGGCCCATTTAGGAGTGTATTATTCCCCAGAGTTAATCTCATTTAGGCAGGATAACCAACGTTATACTCACCTGTCATCCACTACACAATTTCTATTCTATAGTTTACTATTTCTCGCCCGCAGAATTCATGCAGGTTCTGATATTGTATCTGCTATTACAAATTTTATCTCCCAGCCCCGCACAGAAGTCCTTGCACACAATCCGTTTTAAATGCACGCACACGATACCTTTACCATCTTTCTTCTATATGACTACCTTGTTCCAGAAACGAGCGAAATGCCTAAAAGGCTGAAATGTTTTCTCTACCCGAGGTTTATCAACCTCAGATTTCGTTACTAAAGCACCTGTATACTTATTCATTCACCTTGATGCTCATGTCAACGGCAGTCGATAGATTACTCATATTCCGCCAGAGTATCGCATAGAACTACAAGGATCGTATCACTTAGGGTGCCATAAAATCAAAGGCATTCTGACTGGGTCGTTTCATGTAAGCATAGCCAAACAAGTTCGCCGACGACGAAAGCGTGACAGTGCGTAAGCAGCAAGAACATGCAAGTGCAAGCACTCGAAGGGCTATTTTCTTCCATAGCCACCCGTGTACTACGGCGTAACCAACGCGATGGCCTCCTTCAGCAGCTCAGAATCGCGGCAGTAACCGCCTCGACACACGCCTACACCTTCAGTGTGTCATGATTGCTGCAGATGTGCGTCCTGATTGGTCATCAAGCCCGTGTCATCCAACCGCTGCGACAGCGTTTCCACGACAAGAGGAAAAGGAGGAACATCGGCGTGATCTCGCGTCATGCGGTGTATCTAGCCATGCAAGCGCCGCTATTTCTGAGCATTCGCGCGCTCACTCCGCGCGAGCACAGGGGAGAAGGCGGGCGAAAGCGATCGCCTCCTATACTTTCAGTGCGGCCCATCTGTAGCGAGGAGTGCCGCTTATCGCCGACAAAGCGTTCTGGCAGCCCAGAATCGGCCTCTGTCGACGCAGCTCTCCGCGTCGACCGGCTGGAGGAGCAGCAGCGAGCCTAAGCAGATTTTGATCGCACTTCTCGCGCTGCTGGGCTTCGCTTCCTTGGCGTCTGTTTTTCCTTGCGAGTCCGCCAGCGTGCTCGCGGCGCCTGAAGACGTTGACTTGGCGCCCGGATGGATGCGTCGCAGGAGAGGAGCTCCCCTTCAACGTCCGTGTGCTGCTTCGGCGATAAGCTGGTGTCTCCATGCGTGCGCTTTGTTTCCCCCTCTGCGAGTTTATCGTTTCTACCCTTCACTTACGCTCGCACTTGTGTTTCTTCAGCGGCGAAACAGCACAATGGCCGTCAAAACGCTGCGGGTAAGCACTGGAAATCGTTCCATCCGCAGACTGTTTTGACAGTGCTAAGTAATCAAGAATCAGGGCACGCTTCATAATATCTATGGAAAACGATTGCGGAGCATACTGAAGCATATATAAGCTTCCCCTTCTTCCATGACAGTCCTATTGGGAACAAGGGCCCGGGATCTGAAACGTCATTTTTATTTTTTGACTTGTTCAGTGACCCAATCTTCATTTTTGTGTTGTTATAATAATGCTAAGAAATTACAGGATTTCTCTGCACAAGAGGACGACAGAGTATATATATTTCAAGTCGATGTATAATGATTTGATCCCCAAGTAGTCGCGAGCAGTTGCAGCTTTTACGTAATTGAGGAACGATGTTCCTCAAAGCTTACGTAAGCGTCAGAGAGCGGGGCTCGGCTAATACCAAAGTGGCTAGCACAAATTGTCGGGCTCAAAGCTGCGAGGCAGGCACAGCAGGATACGGACGTGTTGCATGAGTCGTTTCCGCGATCAATGCGCGGAAAAACGACAGAGACTTCCAACAGCTGTTTTGTTGTTTACACGGCACATGTGTTTTTAGCTCTATATAGTCATAAAAATCTACAGAAAATTTTCTGTTGTTACGACAAAGTTCCTGTGCAGTTTTTGACCGAAACCCTGTTGTGGCAACAGACCGTTGTGTAGTAACATCAGAAATTTCTGTAGTTACAACAGAAAAGTGCTACAAAACTACAAACAGAAATATACTACAGAAAAACTACAAAACTACAGAAAGGTACTACAGAACTACTGAAAAATCTGTCATTCACGACAGAACTGCACAATATTTTGTGGTAGTTTTGGCATGGTGCTGTAGATTTTTTGACTGGGAGAGGGAAAAAACAAAAGCAGCTGGCTTTGGGGTACGAAGGAGGCAGTAACGTGCTTTTCTCGTATTTCGGAATCTCGTTTGATAACTTTCATAATGCCTCGACCTATGTTATTTCTTTTTTTATTATTATCATTTTATTGCATGAAGCTCGTGCGCTCTCTTTACCTTGTCTGTTGGCATGCTAGTTTTCACAGCCGAGTAAAACAAAAAACGCAGTGGTCTTGGGCTGAAAAACGAACTCTTTGCCGTTAAATTGAATGAATGAGACTAAAATTCAGATCAAAGAGTCTGTCGAATATTTGTTAGTTTGTTAGTACTTGAGTGCGACTAGCCTGGGACTATATATATATTTTTAAAACTTTCCAAGCATATTTTAAGCTTCTTGACTATGATGTTCTATTAAGTTTCAGGAGTTCTTTTGTTAAACTATGTTGGGTAACCTTCCTATATTTCATAGCTGCCAACTGCAGCTCACGCGCTCCGCAAATTTTATGCAAGAGTGCGTCTGACTCTTCATACTTCTGCGGGATTGACGTCAGCCTACAGCATTGTATTTAGGGCAGCGCGAATTCTTTCGCATGACCCCAGAATAAGTGCATGTCTCTGATCCCTTTATTCACCTTTCATTTTCCGTCACCTCATCCGCTTTTCATGCTTTTACAGATAAATATTTGCCATATTCTCTACTATTTTTTCTTCTATGTTAAGTATACATACGAGGAGATATTAAACATAATTAGTCCTCCATCCTGGGATTTTTTACACTTCTCAACCTTTATTATCTTCATATCCACAGCAATCTACAGTACATGCTAAGCTGCTGTGACTAACTTGGCCTGTAAAGGTGGTTTTGATGCACAGCTTTTCCTTTCACGGAGAAGCCACACTGCTCAGTGGCAGGACTACGGTAGTATTTGCCCTTGTGAACTATTTCCTTATATAGACTAGATTCTCTTTTCTTCTCAAGAAGAAAAAGACGAATGCGTACATGATCTTAGACGCCCACACACACATGAATGCACACTCTGCCCCCCCCCCCCCCCCCCCTCCTCCTCCCAACACACATCCTAAGATCGCAACACAAGCAAGCATCACATATACACGCGGACACATGCACACATCGAAAGGTGCCACCCACTTGCATACAAAGATAAAAAACGCACTTTCAAGAGGCATACCCACACACAAAGTCTTACACACATGCACACGTGGTTCTCATACCTACAAGCACATGCCAGAGACACTGATATTTTGAAGAATGGGAAACTTAGCTTGGATACGACGTGAGGATGAGTGCAGACTAGATGCACGCGTTTAGCATACAGTAACACAATAAATAGCTATGGAAGACACAGAAGCATGGAGTCATGCACGCACGCACGCACACACGCACACCGAGAGAAAAACTCACCGCAAGCATGTGGGCGCTCGCGCATCTGGACTGGGCATCAGTAATGCAACGACACTTACATTTTTAGCTTTTGTTTATTTTACTATCCCATCTTAATACACAATGTAACTGCATTACGTATGAAAGGTCTCAAAGACAAGACACGGAAAAAGCAGCGTATTTCAGCTGCGGTTGCTCACTCTTTAACCGCAGTCATGTTTTGGCTGTGTCTTAGCAAAGCGGAATCCGAGTCACGGCCATGAGCTTGCCGCTTGGATTCTTTTTTTGCTCCAATAAATATTTTGTTCTTCATTATAATTTTATCCTCTGTGTTCCTCTTCAGAGACACCATGCCGACATCGCGAAAGCGTGTTGCTTGCTGAAAAGAACAAGCACTGCTGCGCAAATGAATAAAGAATTGGTTGCTTGTTTTCGCAGTGGTCTTTGTTCTTTTCCAACCGTCTCGGCCCTTTAGCACAGCTTACGCCTTATCGTCCAGCAAGTCCCGCCAATAGGTGCACTTCAGAAGTTTCGGCAGTTACGGCAGCATTCAACTAAGAATAAGGGGCTCGAGCCGTTGTAACCATACAAATGGGGCACTGTTTCTTTCTTTCCGTTATTTTGCTCCCAAACCTGCGTGTCTACCGTTTCTGGCGTCCTATCGCCGGGAAAGAGTGGTCCCGGTGAGCGCCGCTCGCTCCATAGAGACAAGGGCCGACCCCTGGGCTAGAAAACAAGGGAGAGTGGCGACCCCGAAATAGAGCTGCTCAGCGGTGCCGAGGAACAACGGATGCGGCGCCGTGACAACGGAGAGTCCCTGTTTACCTCCGCGGTGCCGTTGCCCCTGCGCGCTGACGGCCCCGCCGTTTAGGTGTGCGCGGTGCTGCAGCCGCCGCTTGGCCGCAGTTGCCCGCAAAGACGCGTCAGCGCACCTAGCGTCGCCCTAAAGGTGCTGTCCTGGTATAATTTACACTGCGGCATGTAGCCCTCGTGATGGCATTCCTTCCGGCCACCTGTGCGAAAGTCATTTCGCATTTGTTCTTTAAACGCTGGGCGAACAGCTATTTGCGGCGTAGATCTCGTTTGCTGATTATTTTTAAGGTAGAGATCATTACGACAGGGGCACCGGAAGGTGACTCGAAAGTCACTCAAATCTAGAACAAGCCTCCAATGGGAAAAACGTCGATGCCGTGAGAAGAATGTCTTGAACCTCGAGAACACGGGATAGGGCAGTCGAGTTATACGTATGCTGTGTAGCTAACTTGTTGGGCCGGAACTCACTGCTCAGCAAATTAGGTGACCAACCTATGTTTTTACTTCTTAAAGTGAACTATAAATATCAGTCATTTATTGATTTCCATATATTCCTACTCTTGTATGCTGGCTTAGCCTAACTCTGGGTAGACAGATTTTCTCTGGTTAGATTTTCAAATTAGATTCCTGCAGTAAGCAAAAATGCGTTCACTAGCTCTTTGTTTTACAACGTCCTAACATGAATGTCTTTATAATTCGTTACTTCTTTTTGGAAATATAGGATGGTAAGCGACTTACCCTTACTAAGATTGTAGAATAAGCATGAAAGAACGGTAGCAATTGGTATCAGTTGTGTTCGGGCGAGCATCCTTACCAATATTTGTGAATATACATAGGCACCGCCAGGGTGCCCGCACTGTCCAGCCATGAGACAGATCTGAGACGATGAGCTAGTCGCACTTCGTAGGTCCGGGTTGCGGGATGGCATGCAAGCAGGAGTGACGGCGTTTTTTCTTGTCTGCACTGGGCTGGGCTAGTGTGACCAAAAGGTCTAAATGTGAAACTCGTGTGTACAGAGCTCGTAAAGTGACATAATAAACAAAACATTCTTTCACCACTTGGTACGTATTAAAATCATCATGTGCCCCAATATTTTTTTTTTTTATTTTTTTTTTTTCACCTGCATCTGTTGTTGCATTCCAGTTATTTAAGGAGCAATTCGTGGGTATTTGAGAGAAGTTGTACAGACTTCTCCTTTTCCTCATACATGATTTTCAAACATTCTTTTTCAGGCTACATGGAAGGATTTCACCTGTTAAAGCGTGGCTTCAAGAGATAGGAATTTTTGTGGCGCGGGGAGTTCATTGCTTACTATACGAGAAGGATGAAACTATTGAGCAAGTTTTCTTGGACCGCTGAAACCCAGTTTTCTTCATGAACGTCCTCCAAAAAGCTCTCAAGAAAGATTGTCAACTTAACCCTCACGAGATCAGTTATCTCCAGAATGAAAGCGAGGACGGTATTCCTTATGACCTTTTAATGGCTTTGGGCCTGCATAGTATTTCGAAAAGTAGGATAACGGTGCGTCAAGCAGATATTGACTCACAGCCAATAACAGAATGCTTTAAGGAAGCCGATGCAAGGTATTGTGAAATAATCAAACTTGAGGATCCAGCATCTGACTGGCTCCGGCACATTGAAACATTTATTACGTTGAAAACATTTTAGTCATATTACCTTATCCAAATACGGCTGGGGGTTTTTGTGTAATTATAGCATGTTTTGAGCGCAATAAGAAAAAAAAAAAAAACTCGGCGTGGCGTTGCCGGTTTGTGCACTTGGTTGGTGAATGGGGTGATAGGAGTTCGATTTCCAGTAGATGATGGACTTTTTTTTTTCTTACGGTTAAACAGAACACTGGCAATATCTCGCGGAATCTAGCGGATAGATTTCGCCCGCGCGAAAATTTATTCATAGTCAAGTAAGCATTTCGCTTTAAAAATGGAGTAATACATGAGCACACGCATGCAACCAACGCACTGCATGACGCCGCACACGAAGAAGAAAAGGGAGCAGAACAGACGCACGTGTTCCAAATACACAAGAAAACCACGCAAAAACAATGACGGCATCTCGGGAGACCGACCGCGCTGCCAGCTTGAAAGTAACAAAAAAGGCTCCTGCCTAGCTCCGCTAAGCAAGGTTATGTAAGTGAAAGCTTTGTTATGATTGGCTATTTTGTACTGCTAAGCCAAGCTAGATTCATTAGATAACCTAGTTTACAGAGAGGAAGCTCGACTAGGCATATTGATATACGGTTTGCTGTCGTTTGACTATTCCATGAGTGTCTGCGAATGTCTCGAAGCGTAGCCGAAGTACTGGCCCTATCACGCGACTCCTTCATGACTGTTTGCGAACCTCAAGGACATCACAGCATTTTGTTGGGTCCCCTGAACCGTCGACAGTGGTGACGGACGTTGAGCATGCAAATCGAGTTGATAATGAGGAACCAGCAAATTGCTGCGGCAGGTAACTCAGAATAGCTGCCAGGAAGCCCGAATGTGTTCACAGTTAGAAAGCCATAATGGACAAAGTGGCGGGTCATCATTTACTAAATGGACCTGGGTGATTTACATTCAAAGTGCGTGGTTAGAACCGTGTGTAAAGCGATCATAAAATACCATGGTAGTCGTGTAGAGAATTTTAGGCCCACATCTGCTTTTCAATACAACTTTCTATTTGCAATTACCATGAGAAAGGTGGTATCTGCCGTAGAGTTGTTCGTATATCTAGTGACATGATTTACGCTGAGAAAACCTGCTATCACTGTGAAGGAAAATAGTGCGAGAAAACGAGTCAAGCGGAAGAATACACAGAGAACACTAACTACTAGTTGGATGCATTTGTTGCCTCAGGTAGGCACGCAAACAAAACAAGGTGGAAAGCGAAAACATTTGTGCTTCTCATTAACGAAAAGAGATAGGTAATATCAGGCTGCGGCACGGAAACAGGACATTTGAGGCACAAGATGTCTCATTGTGTAGTAATATAGGCCTTAAAGCCGTCCCTCGTCCGCGTATTAGGCTAAGGCTTGAAGATAGCATACCGTTCGAATACAGGTGGGAGAAGCCTTCGCAGGGTTTGCGATGGAGTGCATCTACGTCTGTTTCGGGGGAAGGCGTATATAGCGAGGACACATGTTCTCTGGCGCAATCATTAGTGCATCACCCCGTAGGAACAACACTGGTGGTCCCGCACGTATACGACACCTGATTAACGACATTCGTGCGACAGACAACAAAAAAAGAGATGTTGCGCTACTCTTTAGTATGAGGACATGCAGGAGGGTCTGCCCTTCCCCCTAGATATGTTGCTTACATGAGGGCTGGTTTTGTACTGTTTTCGTTTCGCTCGCGTGCCTTTCTTTGGCGCACGTATTTATCGGCAGGAGTCATTAACGCCTCGCATCGTGCCCGTATCCATATTTTTTTTTTCCTATTTTATTGTCCTAGATGCTTTCTACACAGTACGGAGCCATCAGCGCGCCTAGTATTATACACAGGTATCTGCTGGCTATAATTAAAACCAATACGTGTCCTCCTCTCGAAAGGTTTAACCGGCATACCGAGGCTCTCCTTCCTCACACTGATCAGAATAAAACTGTGAAAGACCCTATGTGCAACGTGTATCTATTGCTAGAGGTAGTCTTTAACGCCTGATCAAATTGTCGTCCCGGGCTCAATTAAGCACTGCCCAGCAGGGCTACCATGTCGTTCAAATTTAAAGTAGCAAAATTGAGCCAAGTTGCCCAAATGAAGCCAAATTTGAAATTATCTTAGAATTCCAGAAGTAGCCAAAGAGCTTGTTTTTCGGGTCCTGATTCCTTAAGCATGCAAAGCAATTTCATTCACATTTTAATAAAGTTTTCTCCACGCTTGACCTCTGATACGCGGTGCGCGGCGTGGTTTTTCCGCACCTCGAGCACCATCACGAATGCTGTGATCCATGAAGGCAGATATTGCACCAATTCAACGATTGCAGCTTTGCAGGCATATAACCAAATTCGTGTTGGGCAGATGCGATCATCATCACAAACGCAGCGTTTTCACCTCAAATCAGGAAGAGTCACATAACAGAGCGTGAGAAGAGCACCGCGGAATAAACTAAGTAAGCAATATTATACATACATTGCAAATTCGATGAATACAACAGAGCAGAGGAAGTTAGAAGGCTACAACAAATTATGAGACAAGGCATGTAGTACAGTGCACATAAGCAAGTACCTGCATTTAGTAAAAAATAAATAAACGAAATATTCAAGGCAGGATCTAGGCCCCATGTTCTAATCGGTAAGTGGAAATGCTTGGCCCACACAAAGTGCTGTAACTGAAACGGAATGAAAATTATTGGCCAGACTAGAAATTCTTAGAGCCGCCTCCATTCCTGCCCACACGAAACTTTAAGTGGAGGACAACTTTCAATGACCTGTCAAGCATTCTTTTTCTCAGAGTGCTCTTATTCAGTGACATCTGACTGAGCACTCATTTCACAGCTGAGTTTTATACGTGTAGAGGTAAAAAATAGAGGGCCAGCAGTGTCAAATCCTGTCAACGTAGGCTTGCCGGCAAAATTTTGTTTGCGTCTTTTTAACTCTTACTCACAAATACTTATTTAGATTATTTACTTAGATTCTAGCGCGGACATTCAATTGGTCGTTCTAAAGCAGTAAAAACATCAACTACCTTAACGAAATCAAAGGATTATTTGTTTGCATTTTTAATTAGGCAAAGGCATGTTACTAAGAAGCTTCGGGTTCGCAGGAAGCTGCTTCAGCATATTTTTATTGTAAGCCTTATTAAAGTTGAGGCAAGATCCAGACAGAAAAACTTAATGACGCCGCTGGTAGGCTTTTCGGGGTAGTCGAGAAAAAGAGCTCCCGTACAGCGTGCCCTGACATGTAATACGGGCTCCTTTCAGTCTGCTTGCTACGACTGCGCGTATCCAGACATTGCAACTCTTGTCATTTGTGTTTTCAAAAGCAGTTCTCATTATGCCTGACATTATCTGGAGCGTCGCACTGGAATAGCTTATTCACTTGCTTGAATTAATTATTAGGTACATTAATTTAACAAAACGTAGGTTTAGAGCGTAGCCCACAAACTGACAGCTAAGAGAGAGATTTTGCTCCAGCAACGAAAAAGAATTCACATTTAAAAACTGTTGAATGCGCAACACGAGCTTCAAAGCAGTAACGTATTATTGCGGAGGTAAGTTCAGAGCACAGATAAGTGCTGCCAAATAAGCATTACAATTTTAAAAGAAGCAATGTTTTTGTCGGCGTTTCTAGCCACGTTGTTGACCTTGCGAGAAGAATTCTGCGCGGACGGTTTGGATGAAGTATTTTTGTTATATCGCTTCACGTAGACGAGTACACTTACGAGATGCTTATACCACGCCGAAGCCGAGCGTCACTGCCTTCTGCCACTCAAGGCAAGCGACGGAAGAAGCACAGAGGATGCTTTTACCTCTCGCGGCTCTTAGTGCAGTGAGCTGAACGCGACACTTTTTTTTTTGGTAAAAATGTCATAAGGAGCGTTTTAGCGAAATGCCTCCGCGTTATGTCGACTCTGCTAAGAGCTTGTTTGAAGCAGAGAGCTCTGGGGTCGAGACGCCGTTGGCGTAAGGTGCCTCTGGCGTATGAGCTGAGCTTAGCGATGCAGCCTTTCATACAACCTGGCTGTGCGTGCTGGCCGTTTAGACGGACCACTTTAGGGGTCGAAACTTGTGTGCAGGAGTTTACGTACGTTTGTCTCGTGTGGTCCCGCAGAATTCCTTCACGAAAAGACATTGGAACAAGTGACTGGATTAGTAGATTGTTTCAAAAAGTTTACATTAAAGTCATCCAAGATGGACAAACACGAAGAGAAAGCGCTGTCTCGCTAAGAGTACTGCGCATCACACTCACTGTAAGTCAGAAGACAAAACAAAAAAGGAAGCAGATCAGAGCGCACTCCAAATTAGGCTCCAACCTGTCAGTTCGAAATGGCATAACTTCGAACCTAGCGGGCTATTTCTTAGCCTATTTGGTTCATTTATAGCGCTTCGCTGAACAATAGTGATAAGCCCAATATTAGTGTGCTTTTTTCTTTACCTTGTATCTCCACTCTCACATAAATCAGTCAGAATTGTCTAGAAATAAGAGTGTTCGGCTTCAGTAATTAAAATAAGAAGAATACAAGCCGAAATGCTGCGCAAATTAGCGAAATTAAGTTTATGAACAAAGAGCCTGTTTTTATCACATATCATTCCCCGCTTCAACCAGCAAACTATAATTAGCTGCGTGGACGAAAGCTAGCGCTGTAAAGAGGCTTCTTATTTATTATTGCGTAAGCATTAAGGAGGCATGTTGGCAGTTTTGACGTGTCCAGTATTGATCCGCATTCTATAAAGAGAACTAGTTGGTATTTTGGAAAACGAATTGTGTCATCGGATAGAACATCAAAAAAAGTGTCCCAGAATTAAGAAGGGTTGATGTAGGTTAGATAGTTAATTAATTAGAGCTAATTAAGTGTGTAAAAGGGATCCAAGATGGCCGCCAGCCAACTTCAGGTTTCGGTTCTCAACTTTCGGCCACGTGTATCGGTGGTCGGCCGCATGGCTTGGCGGACGTGAAGGAGTAAACGGGTTATATCGACCTCGGTGTGAAGTCATAAGGTGTGACGTCACTGCGAAAGCCGGCATGTCGCTGCTAAAGTTTGCATGTCTTTGCAAAAAGTGAGCACCGCAGAATCTGCAGTGCAGAAATGCGAAATCCTGAGCTTTGCTGCTGCACACGGTATACAACGCGCCCCTTGTCAAACAAAACCAGCGTTCCGTTGAACGCTTCAAAGTTCTCCGGCGTTCCGTAATTGGTTTACAGAAAAGGAAAGGCGCAGTATATGTCACTCGCGGAATCCCGCTGACACATATTTGAGACAGCACAGCAACGCTCAGGCTCAAGCATTTCTGCAGTGCTCTCCAAAATGTTTTTGAATCGTTCCAGAAAATCTGCTCCTGTGAAGTTAACTGCAGTAAGCAGCCTGATGACTCAATGATGGGCAGATTTCGGCTAAAAAATTAGTCACGAGGCTATGGTTGCTTTGAAACGGCAGAGGCATGTGACTGCTTGAGGCATGTGACTGCTTGAGGCATGTGACTGCTTGAGGCATGTGACCGCTTGAGGCATGTGACTGCTTGATGCATGTGGCTGCTTGAGATATGTGACTGCTTGAGGCATGTGACTGCTAGAGCGCAGAAGGCAGAACCTAGGTGTATAGAGGGCCACGAGAAAAAGTAAATACCATGAAGAGCGACAGTCTGCGCGGGTTGATCGTTGGGATCGGCGACATTAGCTGTCTCCGATCCTAGCTTGCTGCCTGAATCCTTTTAACTGTACACTTTTTATCCTCTTCATTTTTATGCTGCGTGCCTTTACTCTATGAGTAGTTGGCAAGCCATCATTGAGAACAAACAAAACAGTCGGTCTCGGAGACACCGCGAAAACCTACAAATGATCTTTTCATTGCGTCTATTTCTGTGAACACCACCCGATGCCACACATGGATTGCCGTAATGGCAGTTTCTTCGCGGTAGCGACCAATCTGTATACTCCCCATTTCGAACCTTAACGGGCTTTCCCATTAGCAGCTGTTCGCAGCATTCTTCTGCCAACCCATTCAAGCCTCCTGGCGTAAGCTATGCGACGTCAGCCCGGTCCATTGCCCTGCTGTGTATTGCCTTCCAAAAATAGCTGTTGCCTCAAAATACGTTTTATTTTTTTTTTTCCACCCAAGGTAACATGAGTCGTGTTAGCATTTTGTTGACTGTGAATGCCACGTTCCCGGAAATGCAACATCTCGCGCCGGCCTCAATGAGAAGGAATTTTGGGTACCGCGCATAGAAAGGCCTCCCTTTTTCAGCGGCTGTGCGCGAAGATTTCGAATGAGCTTCCCGGCACATCCCGTGCGGCCATGAACCGTCGCCGAACGCTCCCGGCTGCCTCCTGTCCTTCCTCTCCGCGAGCGGCGGCTCAAATTTGCTTATCGGAGACTCCATCTGGCGCTCGGCGGCCCCAAATGCGCCGGGCGCGCTTATGGAGCGGAGACTCGATTTGGAGTCAGTGCGTCTGTGCGGCTGATGCGCCGCCCGCTCCGCTACCGCTATTTGGTTTTCCTCCGCTGTACAGAGTGCCACAGCCGGCCATTCCTTCTCACTCCCCTCCCGGGCACAGCAAGGCGAACGCTAGGCACGACCAACACATTCATCCCCTGTGCGCAGGCAAGACCTGCCTGCGTTCGGTGTGCTGTAGATTTCTGGCTTCCACCTGTCTAGTGCAGAGTGGTGTGGATGGACTTTGGGGGCGTATGAACTGCAGAGTGGCTGAGCTAATCGAATCTGCCTTCATTCTCCGTTGGGCTACACACGGCCAGAGCTCGCAGTGCACAGCACTGATGCAGAGGCGGAGAGCACGGCACTGGTGACAAACAGCTGAAGTAAAACTTTTTGCCGGGATGGTTCATGATCGTACGGGAGAAACGTTAGCGCAAAGGAGACGAACACTAGACTTGTAGACAGGTTAACGCGCTAACAGGACGACAGGAAGCGCGTTGTCCTGTCTACCTGTCCTGTGGTCTGGTTTGATCTAACTTTCCTCCCGTACGGTAGTGACAAACAGCCATAACAGCGCTGAAAGTGACAGCAAAATATAGCCTTTAAGCACCTCGGTGTCTGCGGCAGCGCTGCAGACTTTCTCAACCGTTCAGAGGGCGCTGTTTCAACATCTGTATGACAGGGGTTACGCCCGCACTGCCATGAGGGCTGGGTGAGTGTGCTGTGCATATTTGAGACGAGTGAGAGTTCTTTACTCTAGTGCGTTCGCCATTCTTTCGACAGTTTCCACACAACTGTGGCTGCTTCCGCAGTAGTGCCTAGAACTGATTCCACTTTTTCGGTAGTAGTAGTCATATTACTCTCATTTTAATCGTCTCAAGGGAGGTAGCTCTAAAAACGACGATTTCCGGAGCAGGCGGAGTCAGCGTACTAGCAGTGTGTAGTGTCAAAGAACTTCCCGCTTCATTTTTGGCGAATAGTGATAACAAGCTTAGTCCAGAATAGTCATGACAATACGGGATGGACAGAACGAAGTTCTGTGAGTAGGAGTGGGGAAATGCTTTCGTTTGTGGGCACCCAATTTTGACGCGTTGCTTGGTTGTGCAACGTGAAGATATGACGCACACTATACGTAGGCACTAGGAAAACATTTTTAGCGAAGCGCCCAAAATGTTCACACTATGAGAAATGTATGTACATAGCGCCTCATGGCTTCGAGAATCTGGTGTATTTCGCGCACGTGGCAAAAATTGGCGCTGTTTAATTTTCTTTTTTTTTTGAAACGCGGTGCCAATAACTTTTTTATTTCCATCAGTTATGGAGGAGACTGCCAGTAAAAGTCTCTTTAGGAGCAATCGACTTGACTACTTGACTCGTGTTCGTAGCCTCTTCTAAAGGCAAGCAACGGTGCAACAGGAAACAGACACACATAACAATTGACATCATATGAAATATACACAGATCATGAAAGGAAAAAAACATACACAAAACATATCTGAAAATGCTCTTCAAATACTGAAACGTCTTTTCATATCACGGTTCCGATTTTTTAAGTTAGGAGTGGGGCATGCTTGCTCCTGAGTAGACGCAACATGCGGCGCATACGCCTCTTACGGCACTGAGTCACAGACTGGCTCGACATAGGCAACGCACAACCTACTGTAGCAGAAGAGTTGTCGCATTTAATTGATTGAATTCAGTTCAGTAGGATAAGCGTACACAATTCCACGTGCAGAAATGTTCCACTGCAACCGCGAAATGTCGCTAAAGTCAGGTAGTGAGTTTCTCATAGGCGGCGAGATATCAGTGTTACTACTTGTTCACCCGTCTATGAATTTTCTTAGCAATGCAGTCAAACGCTGCATCCAAATGATTTTTGTAACGTTATCATCATAGGTGCACACATCTTTGGTACGTAGGTTCCAACAAGCCAACTTGCAACTTTCCAAACTAGCCCCCCCCCCCCCCCCCCCCCCGATAACATTGCATCCAGGTCAAGCATGAGGCGCGGTAGTTTCCTCCGACATACTACTTATCTTGCCAAGACACCACTGCTGCATGTTAGCGTCTTTCCACGGGCTGCGACCGGCCGGGCTACTGCAGTGGGTCGCACGTAATTTGGTTGAGCTTCCATGCGCGAACGTTCGAGGAAGCCGCTGATGACTACCGTATAGGTGTGTTGCTTGGCGTCTCTCTCAGCTGCAGCCTTATTTCGGCATATTCATGATTGCTATAAAGTCTGAAATACGGTATTATTGTTGGTCTGATGCCATTGTTACTAGCTTCAAGGCAGGCGAGACAAGTAGCGTCCCGTTCTTGTCACACATTTTCCGGCCTGGCGGAGCGAAGCGTCAGCGAAGACACACTGCACCTCTCGCGCCTTGTTTCTTAATTGCGTAGTTCTGTACACTCCCATGGAGTGCAAATTGAACTGCTCCGACATCATATGCACAAGTTATAAACCACATTGACAGTTATTCTTGGTACGTCAAGCACGAAAACAGACCCCCCTATAGAATTCTACTCCAGAAAACAAAAAAAAGCTGGCGTTGTATTTGCGAATTTTGATGTTTTATGTGCCACCATGTTCAGCTGCCTCTGCCCTCTGTGCTGGATGGACGCTCAGCTATCCTGGCCGATAACGCCGTTCGACGCAGTATAAAGCTTGCCTACTCTTCTGTGGCCCTTACGACGCGTTTGCCTGCTCTGTCACATTTGTCTGCCACTGCATAAGCCGTTTCTGGTGACTGGGGCGGCCATTTTCACCTTTTGATTTAGCCAGATCAATTATGTGGCCACGACGGCAGCCTGACCATGAGCATTTGGAAACGTGGAAAGAATAGATGACAAATGCCAGAGATGATTCACGAAGCGCAGCTTAAGGGAGTGCGAGTTAAAGAACGCAGCGAAAAGCGCGCTGGGCTCATAGGCGGCAGCTGAGGACCGCTTAGCCTGAAAAATCAGAAAACCCCCACAGGCTTTCGTCTTGTCGCTTTTAAGGGATCTTAATTGCCTTGTATAATTTTTAAAGAAAAAAGCTCTTTTTTGGGTTCAACTTTTCTGCCTAAATATAGCGACGCTAGCATGAAACTGGCTCGCACTTTGGTGATGTTTCTTCAAATTCACTACAATTCTTGCGAAAAGATTCTGAATGTCTCGGATATGTTCGGCTTCGGATTCGGTCGATGTTCGATTGAGTTTCTGAGAATGAGAAGAGAAAGCAGAGGTAACTGTGCTGCTGTGAAATTTGGCTAACATGCCACAACGCCGAGCAGTTTCGGCGGTAGCATTGGAAGCTCCCTCGGCCACGTTTCCGCGTAGTTGAGGAATTATTTCGCTAAAGCGAGGCTGAGGCTTTGACATATTACCATAGCACTGTCGGACACTTCACTACCGCTAGCACCTAGCACTTCTCTGAACCAAAATAGCTCGTACAAGCGTAGCGCTTAATTTCCCCAGAGTTTCAGTTTCGGCACTATGTTGTGACTTTCGGGACATTCAGGAGCGCGTCGAAAGCCCTACCTGTATTTCACGGGCACCTCGACACTCATTGTGCGCCCGGAGTCCGCGCACGCCTGACGTATTCCGTTGCTGGAACCTCACGCAGCGTGGCATCATGCAAGTGAAATTTAAGCAGAATGCGGGAATGCGCGCTCCCGCCTACTGGGCTTGACCTCTTCCTACCAATTACTCACCGTCCGGTACACCTGCGTCCAGCGAGGCCCACCTAACTGGATCCTCTTCGGCTTGAGTGGCGCCTTTACGGGCTGCTGGAGCGAATGCAGCTCGCCTGACCTGGCCACCCAGCCTTATCTTGGCTGTGCTGCTTTCGGGACTCCGAGTGGTTTTTGTTGGGGTCGGATATGTGCGGCATGAGCAAAGAGCGACCCTTACTAACGTTTAATAGCAGTGGCCGAAGCTGCTTGGCATCCTTCGTGGTAGTTCTTGTAAGTTATTCGCAGCACTTTCTCCGGAAAGTGGTCGGTCTGGAATGCATCCAAGGAGCGAAGAAGAAGCCTTCATGTTTCGACGCAAGCGCTTATGGCTGCAAATTTGCAACCTTGGTGGAAGGGCACGACCAAATCATAGATAAAAGCTTTTAGGCAGACGTTTGAGCAATAGGAACAAAAACTGGAAACTATAGTCCGCGTAAGCAGGAATAAATAGCTTGCGCTGCAGTTTTATTTATTTTTCACAGAACATCGATGCGTGTGCGTACCTTGACATATTTATTCGGCGCTGTCTAAGATGATTTCTTCGCTACTGAGCGAAAAGCTACTAGGGCATCTTTGTTTGGAGATCTGCCGGCATTTTGATAAACGGTTTTCGATTTCACGAAAGCTTTCTGCTTATCGCAAATGCCTGTCATTTGTTAAATGCAAGAAAATATTCTGGTTACCGGAAATGCGCACCAGTAATGCTAAAATAAGCTTCGATGAAGAAATAGTTATCTTTAGAGTGTCTTCGTCGCTGTCTCAGACTTGTGTAGGTCACCGCAGGACACATATAGAGCCCCTACAAATACCAAGGGTGCAGCGCAGCAGCCTATAGGGCTCGTACAAATGTCGAAGGCAAGGAAGTCGTTCGAAATAGGAAATGTTACAATGAATCTTCATACGCGTTCAACCAACATACGTAGTCATGAGACGGTGTGAGATTGGGGGGGGGGGGGATGCATTCGTTTGTGACAAAGTGCCCCAAGTGAGACTCTTTCACGGTGCCCGCAATGCAGCAGTTGGAGAAAAGAAAAAAAAACTGTATTTCGAAGTACTTTTTCTATGCGTGCGCAGGTTACAAAAGGAGCTTCGTAAAACTGAATGAAAACCACCTTTTCATGAAGTGCGCCTTCACTCCGGATTCAAGACAAAGAACAAGCAAGTCAACAGTGGCTGGCAGTGGCTCGGGTATACCCGTAGCGCACAAGTCAACGTAAGCAAAATGTGGGCAACGCAAAGAGAAGACGAGTTGCAGCTCGTACATTTTCAGATGTCTTTACGATATACTACCCGCTGGCCGCCAGCTTCGCGGCCAGCTTTTATTCAGCCTCCACACTAACCTTCCATCCAATGCCGTTTGACTTCAACTTCGACAGATATCCCATGCTCCATTCTATTGCGCAATAAAACACCGCCAGAGAAACGCCGCAGTCTTCGTCGTGCACCGAGTGTGAGCAGAAAAACTTCAGTAGTAGTGCACACCGAACATCCAACTCCAATTCCAAAAACAATACTTCACCATCCGGCCAAACGTAACAGAATTATTAGCTAAAAAAAGTAATCCATTTGAACAGACGGGTGTTTGTTTCCAGGGGCGTTGGTAAACTAACCGGTCGCTAACCTGCGCTCAGTTCTTTTTCCGTTGTCGTTTGCGGACCCGAGAAGAGTAAAAGGAGGGGAAGAGGGGGCGGGGGAGGGGGGGAAGGAACCTCAGGCTCTACATTTAAAAATATGACGTGGCAGCGTTAAATGATACCGTGCGCGGCTCTGCTTGACTAAGGAACCGCCCTTGAGTAGATGCCCTTTGCAACTCTATTCACTATCCTCTAAATTTCTGTTTAGATTATCTGATAGATACTCGAACAATAAACAACGTCGGTGGACGACGCCTGCCACGCCATCGCGCATGAGCGTAGACAGAGCTTAACGCGTCACAGGTTCTTCTCAATATAGAGCAGGAGGTTGAATACTCTAGCCTTAGCTGCGGTTCCCTGTTGACGAATTACTTTCTGCACGCAGTGCTGAAGGCACAGCTATAATTTTTGGACAGGAAGAAATACCGCTCACACACGTACGCCGGAATAAATTACAAATGCACTGAAACTACGTCTTAAGCGCATCACGAGATAGCGTAGGCTGCACCGCACATACAGGGAGATTGCACGAAGTGATGCGTCCGCCATATTGTCGTCGCTGGCAGCAGGCGACCCAGCGCGGCAAGGCTGCAATGAGTTTAACTGAGTGCCTTTTTTTCGACGGTTCACCAAGCAGACATGCATTTACTAATGCTCATACCCTAAGTGTGTGAAAGATGGCAGATTCCCCCGGAATGTATGCGTCTTCCTTTGCTATGGCCGGCGCGGATTGAGCGCGGTAAGCCCTGCGGCGTGAACCCGTCCACGCTACGCGCGGGAGACTTCAATATGAGTTTGGATTTGTAGCTGCTCGTCGGCATCTTGGACATTAATACATTTCTGGTTCTGAAAAAAAGTTTGGTACTTGCCATATTTGCGTTTATCTCGTGTCTGTTGGTTCGTACGGGCCAATCGCGTCGCCGCCGTTCACAGAGATCCTTCGCCTTCTGAAAATCGTGCTTTTTTTTATTTATTCATGGAATCCGGAAGAACGCGCAGTCGGCCTGTGCGGTTCTTACAGATCACCACAGCACAGTTCACCATCGCCCCTGCACCGTTTGCGAAAACTGCGCGACTACGTGAACTCAGCTCTGTCGTATGCGATGACTGCGTCGTCCGCTGACGACGACGACATACCCAGCATGCACCGCTTTATGCAAACTCCCTATAAAACCACCTTTTTAACCAAGCAGTATTATTGTGCCTGTATGGCGTAGGGGTAAAGTGTCTGGCTCAGAATGCAAGGGTCCTGGGATGCTCGTTATGATATTACCCTCTTGTATGAAAAGAGAGGCCAGAGTTGGCACATCCTGCCAAAAGTAATGCCAGGCGGCACAAAGTCCACAAAGTAGCCGGCCATGCCAGCTACCACCTGTATCACCTGCCACAGATATGCCTGTAAGTTTTCCCTCACAACACCGACAGCGCCGACGGCGGATTTTATAGTAAACAGGGCCTTTAATGCTACCCGTCAGAGATTGGCGCGCTTGACACTCCAGGCTTCCAGAAAAAGGGATGTAAGAAATTCTCGCCAGTTTTTTTGTGCTGTAAAACATTGTTTCGACACAAGGCATTGTCATCATGCTAAACAACATAAGAATTCATGCTGGCTAATGTGGCCGCGTTTCTTTTAATACATGTTGCAGGGAATCATTTTTATAATGTCTGTCCAAGAACTTGTTCACGTTTCTAAGGAACACAGATAAGAAAAGTCTCGACTCTTCACTGAAAACTTAACGACCAAGAAAAAAACACTAGCTCTGCGTGCAATAATTCTTACAAAACAGTGGTGATATCGGCACGAGAGAGAAATTGACTTCCACGTAGTATCTACACTAGACAGACTGAAGAGACGCAAGCGGACGTGTTAAGCGACTCTACCAACTGTCATAAAATACGATTGGACTAAGTGAATAAAATTTTGATCATTCAATTACTGCAGGTGTTGGTTAGACTTTTTGGTTTAAACCTAAAAATTGTGATGAAATTGCGCTGAATTCACATTTCGAAATTCTGTTTAAAGTTAAGACATTCAATATTTCTTCCATCTAAAACTAAGTCTCCATATTTAGCGCCAGTTTCATAATAAATTAATAAATATTTGGAACCCGGAAAGCGCTGCACCCAAAGTGGAGCGAATTTATTATTTCTAATTTATGAGGAATTAATCCCTGAACTCAGCCAGGGCGCTGCAGGTCGAAAGCCGCTATCACTTAGCTAACCGTTGTCAACTTGGGTGGCGCCGTCTGCTTAGCGGCTTAAGGAAGTCGTTTGGTTATAAGCTTGTTTTCCCAATTTTTAAGGACACTGAGAACTTTTGGAAGAATAACATCGCCAATTATAAATATCTTCAACGTTTCATGCTGGGGTTCCGCCACGGTTCAACAGCAGTTCCTTCACTGCCTCACAGCGTGGAAGATATGGCGTGGTGTCCTCCCGCTACACGCAGAGTGGAACCATAATATGACAACCAGCTAAGCTATAATTTCTATTTCTGTCTAACGTATGACAGGGAAATAAGCTACAGCCTTTCTACTTTTTATTATGACTGGACAACTGTTTTTATCAACGATAGCGCTTATAACGACCATATATGTTGATAATACTGCTGCATAAACTTCTAGTTAAACAAAAAACAAAAACAGCGCAAGAACATCTCGTATTTCACCGATAAAAGCCGAAAATCTGTACGTAGAGAATATTTGCTGAAACAAGCGAAAATAGCGAAGAAAGTCTGCCGAACTCTCAGAAAGTAATAATTGAAAACTGTAACCTTTATTTTTAAGCTGTAAAATGATCAAATAACTTTTTCCCCTCACTTCCGCAATCAGCCTCCAAATAGCGAGTATATTACTTATAATGCCGTCACAGCACTTCTGAAAGAGACAATGCCTGTTATTCCACCAATTATTATTATCTGCTTCAGTCTGAAAGTTATTTCTGAACCTCGAATGGAAAATTGATTTTTTCAGGCGGACACAATTTAAAGGTGGCTTATTTATTATCGGCAGACATAAGCAAACAATGTTTTCTAGATTTCATTTTAAGACCATCTCTACATTACCTAAAGACAAACAGAAAATGAAATGGTTTAGACTTTTGTTCAAGATAATGTATATAATGAGTAATGTTCAAAAAGTTAGAAACGTTGTTCTAGTCTACAGAATTTCATAGATGAACGAAAGTTGACACTGCTGTGGATTTTGGCCCCTGCGCAGTGCAAAATCTGCCTATAGAGGAACGATTAAAACGTATAAAGGCTTTATATAACTGTAGGTATCCATATATTGTGTGGAACATAATAATTACTGAAAGAAAAATAATGATGTTATATATTTCTGTCTACAGTTCACTTGTAGTCTATTGGCAGTGCATGCGCAACGCTCACGAAATTAATGCTCCGCCACGGGGTCGTTCTGCAGTGATCTAATAAGGAATGGGCAGCACGTGGAATCGTTTCTTTGCTCTTTTGAGAGTGCTTCGTTGGCACATTGGAACGTTGTGGCATAGTATTTCTCTGTGCACATTGGCAATTTTCTTGCCATCGCAGTCACACACTGCGTCCGCGCGCTCTGATCCCCTCGGCGAACTCATTCGGCAGATGCAAGATGCATGCTGCAGGCTCTGCGTACCAAGTACGTTCAGGTGTTCTCCCTGAAGCGTCATGACAAAAAGAAATGTCGGCACCTGCTGCATGCATTCTTCTGCGCCATTAATATGGAAAAGCCGGGTAGTATCCACTACATTCCTTTCTCTCTACAAAGCACCACAACACAAAATGAAGGCAGGTTTTGGCACTGAAGCTCCAGACTGACAAGGCAGTCACACCTTGGTTGGGTGTGTGTTTGCGCCATTTTCAGGCAAGCACCCTTTTTTTTCTTTTTAGTTATGAACTCGGTGCCATTAAATCCTTGCTCCCTCTGAAATGGACCTCGAGTGTGATTGCGTCTAGGCATCATGCAGTCATGATGTAACCGTAACGCTCGCAAAATTGTGCCTCTTCGTAACTCGCGCTGTAGTTAAATCACAACAATTTCTTTTTTTGTGCAATTGATATTTTCGCAATGCTACCTGTTTGTTCTGAACAGTCGAGATGTACTGCCTGGAAGATAAAGCATCAAAATGAGGAGTGTGGAGCAACGATGAGCGGACGCGTTTGAGAATTTAGGCGCCAGCGAGCATGAAAAAAAAAAAAGTCGGCGTGGAAGGCGGAATCAACTCGCTACCAAAGTTCAGGTTAACACGTTAGGCCAGCTATGTAAATTGCACTTCACCCGTTTCACGCCTTTGTGGACCGGAATACCTGCAAGTGAAAGCAGGAGCGGAAGCCCGTCAACTACTCGATCACTCCCCCGCGCCTCTGATGTCGCGGTTTGACTCTGTGTATCGAGTGCACACGAAAACTTTTTGACGTGAGCACGTTTTAATAGAAGCAATCGAGCGGTACTCTGCAAAGGAGGAGGAGGAGGAGGAAGATGGCGAGGAAAGGCAGGGAGGTTAACCGGTAAAGGAACTCGTTTGCAAGGAAAAAGAAGAAAACCTGGCAGCATGGGCTCTACTTCCAATCAATGCTTGCGTTGAAGAGAAGTTGCATAGAAATAAAAGCAGAGAGCGAGCGCATTGCCCCTAACAAGAGAAGTTTCGCGCACTGATATGTTCCGCAGCGCGCTCCTCAAACGCTCTGAACAAGCTTGGTCGAGAACGTGCATAAAAGGACGCTGCTTGCCGAACTGAAATGATGGCCACAACAAATGGGGAGTTCTGCTTCTTGATTTGAAATTCAACCGGACGAGAGTAGAAATAGAAACCATGGCGAAACGTTTTAGCATTCAACGTCATGCCATGGTTTCGCAAAGCCTTGCATATAACAACGCAGCAATGACACTTTGATTTGCTAGCATTTTTTTTTTTGGTCCTTCTTGTGAAGTAGCACTCAACGGCGGTGAGCTTGAAGTCACTAAAAGCGCCCTGGAGGCGGGCGGCGATCGTGTGTGGTCCCGCTTGCACAGCAGAAATTTTCAGACACAGAGAAACGAGCTCCAGTTAGTCCTCGGTTGATTGCTTTTGCACCAAATAACGCGAAGGGTTTAGCTAACAGTCGGCGCTCATATTAGTGAAGCGACGCGAGTAAAATGTTTAATAAGGAAGCTTGTTATTCAACGCAGGATGATCATAAATGAGCGTTATTCTTTCATTCGCCATATTTGTTTGATGTGTTGCCGATTATATTTGTCAGAATCCCCAATAGACAAAACGAAGTGTGTAAAAGGTGACAATCATCTATAAAAATTAATAGGAGCTTATTAGCCATTTCTATAAGTGTGTACTAAAGCTTGACAGAATAGGAGGAAAACATTTCAGTTAAAATGGGCACGTTAGAAGAAGGAATCTAAATTGTCAGCTCTCTGAAGGCTGAATTGTTGCCTAACTTCGCTTATTGTAGAATGCAGCAAAATTCCTGCAGGAATAGCAAATTTTCGATCTTAGTTTAATTTACATTTTTAATTTTGATTTACCGAATGCAGTAATGCTTTCACGATTCGTTACAAAGAGGCCATCGCGAGGAGCTACGTAGTAAATATTTTCTGCATCAATTGAAAGCAAGCTGGAAGTTCTCCCCTAACAAGTTCTAATTTCTGACAGAAAATGTCTTAGAATTCACTGTCAGTGATTTCGCTTTTACGCGAAATTTATAATTTTGTCTGGTGTGCTCATGCAGTTTACATTTGTGATAGTATATAGCGATCGCCACCCTCGTCTCGTTCATTGTCACGTGACGAAGGGAGCCGCGACAGCGCTCCCATGGAAAATATAGGCTCCGCATATGGTCACGCCGGTCATGCCTTCGAAGGTCGTACGCAGTTTTGTTGCGATCTGCTTGATAGCCGTAATCGCTGGGTGGCTAATTTTCGCTTCTAGAAACTGACGCTGCTCAAATATGGCGGATGGATTCAACCCGAACTGCTTAATTAAGCTGCCTGTACATACACGCAATTAAGTTGTCCGGGCTGATTAATCGTCCGTAAAAGCGAACGGAATCAATGACGTCGAAAGGAGAAGCCATACATCTCTCGGGCTTCATTTTGTGCGAGGGGCGAGGGAAAGCAATTAGGGTGGATCCAAGCTCGATGGAGAGAAAGCAGTAGCGAAAAACCGCGTGAAAAGCGCGTGCTTACTCTGGAACTCATCGAACTGTCCCCATTCCTTTACCCGGTAAATCACGCGCACAACTTTCATTACACTCATATTTGCCCTGGAAATGTAACAGCTGGGGTGGGGTAATGAAAAACGTTAATTTTCCGAAGCAGATCAAAATAGCTGGTATTCTAGAGCAGTAGGCCCGGACGGTCGACGCTGTAACATAGCTGTACTTTAAAATGAATATATCCTTATAACACGCAGTTATATATATATATATATATATATATATATATATATATATATATATATATATATATATATTACCTGCAATTGAGAGCAAAACAAAATTCTGTAAAATAAAAAGCACTGTGATTCGAAACCGTAAAACTACAACTAACGCTTGTGGTAAATCTCCCGCGCCAGTCGAATCGAGCAGTATCGTTGCGCATATCTAATAGAGCGCCATACAATGAAGATTTGAGCCACGCTGCAGTTTCCGGAGTGTCATATGCTTTCTGTGACTTTTTAGCCGCGCTCGAACGTTGAAAGCTAGACGGAAAGCTGAGCAGTCTCCAGTGTAAGAGATTGGGCAATGGTGCGTCCTGTCTGCGATATTTAAGCGCATGTGATGCATGCATGTACAGGCTCTAGCTCGAAGTGCTTGCGCTCGAAGGCACTGCAGGGAAAGTTTCCGCAAGAGGGCACCGCTGAATGAAGCAGCCAGATCTGCAACCAGGGATGTCATGTGATGCAATCTGATGGTGTTAACTAGTTGTTACGGCCGTCATTTGCGGCGCATCACACAGCTATAGCTGGGCCAACAGCAGTAGGAGAGATAAGCCGGTTGGAGTGTTAGATACTCTTGCAGCCTTTTACTGCTACATGCGCCGCAAAATTATCATCGCTCTGACGTCGTTTCGTGTTCTTTTGTGTCTGCATGCTTACTGTCACCGAAATCCTCAGATATGAGAAGTTACTGCAATCGATATGGCTCCGTTTCGGCTGTGAACTCGGCGAGCGTGGATGGTCATAAGGTCGATCGGTTAGCAGGAAATGTATGAAGTCGGATACAACGGCAAAAGTAGTCGGCGGGAGTTTGCCAAATGCGTAGTCGAACATGTTCAACTGCGAACTAACATTGTTGTGATGGAACAATGATTGGATAGTAATGAACGAGAGTACCGAGTCCGAGGACGAGAATCAGAGAGCTGGAGGGTGACGACGTCTTGCGCTCGGGGTATGCTGTCGCCTTCGACGGCTGGAGTACCGTTATTCTTGTGTTCCTCACTCGAAGAAGTCTTAATGATGTGATCTCTTCATCTTTTTTTTCAAGAGCGCTGTAGCGAACGCCTTAGGTGCTCCTGTGAAAAATATCATGCGGTGATATGACATCTTCACGTAAGGAGCATTCACCACCCTGACAAAACACAAGTCACAAAGCCATGCCGGGAGTATAAAAGCGGATTTCGGCTAAGGACGTGTTTCAGGGACGTTTTCGCCAACTTTGACTCCATGGAACCAACTCCTACCGAGCAAGCGTCCTCGTAAACACTTGTTCGGTTCTTACACTACATCACAAATAGCAAAATATTGATTTAATGTCAACGCATTCGCATATGAACTCGAAGTTTTAGCTAAGTGTAACCACTGATTTCTTCCTAAAATTGCGAGGTTAAAGCAAGTTTCACGAACAATTTACGACAACAGTACCGAGAAAAACCGCACGGAAAGTGCGGAGCAGACTGCCAGGTCGTGTTCCCTGAATGTGCTCTGCTCACGCTAAGCGAACGCGAACCTGCGCTGTTAAAAGGCGGCGCAAGATTGACGACCTCTTCATTCATTCTACGAGGGACATTTATGAGGCGTGGTGGAGTAAAGTTCCGCCGGGGCTTATACACATCAGGTCTGACTTGTAGCTTACAGTCCCCGTTCATCTTTACTTTTAAGTTCGTATACGCTGTCTCCATAGAGCTCGCGATCACCGGGCAAATCGCATATATCTCCAGCGCCGTTCTGCTTCTCTGGCGACGGAGGGCCATCATGTAGTACCCCCAGCTTCAACGTGAGTTGTCGCGAGCCGCGGATGGTTCTAGATGGCAATGTACAACTGCGCGCACCTCCTGAAGCTGCTTCGTTTCAACTCTGGACGCAAAAAAAAAAAAAAAATCCCGAGTTGAATCCTCACGAATAAGAACCAACACGTCTCACGCAAAGTAGCAGAGCAAGGACCCGAACATTCCAGAATTGTTTTTAAAATTACATTGAAGGGATCCAGGTGATGTCGTCGGCCATGTCTTTTCAAGGCCTATTTTCATGCGCCAGCGGTAAAGGCCCAGTCCTTTAGAAACTCCGGCGTGGGTGGGCTTGTCAGCGAAAACTCAAGTGCATATGCTCTGGTACGTGGTAGCTGACAGCTGACGCGGCCGACCTCTGATTAGTCGATAGGGTCGTGCGACGTCACGCGACCGCGTGTTATAGCCGATTTGGCAGCACCTGCTAACTATAGGATCCTAATTTCTGATGCGTGGATCTGCGAGAGAAATAGAACCCTGCATTAGACTCTCATCACGAGTCAGACACGCTATATTAGATCAGGCAAGCACTTTCATGCGGCTTAATTAAGCGGTGCTTTTTATCTACTTTGGGTGGCCTTATGGTAGCTTAATTACAACTGTATACTAAAGAGTATTAGTGAGATAATATAGGAAGCAATTAAACGATCCGTTATTAAGCAGTTGCATGTTACCGAAGGAGGATCCGCGAGCGGAGCAGCTGACGGCAGCCGTTTGCACTAACGCGTCATGACGAAGCTGAAGGGGCTCCCATAACGTTTTGCATAAAGCACGCTACGACGTCCATGCAAACGAAAAAGAATCTTCAGTGTTCGCGGTAATCTCTATTTAGGTTTGCGCCGTTGGCTCGTATTTGCCGACAACATCCCAGCGATTAGACCCCGCCGCAGTGGAGAGAACCGTGTTAGAGGACATGGGCGTATGAGGCGGGCTGGATTTGTAATGCACCGGTAGAGCTTAAGAGGAGCAGAGAAAGTGGAAGACTCCTCTCCTCCGTCGGGCGGAACATTGGACAAGGTAAATGGCATCAGGTACGCGGTGCACGTTAGCTATTATTGTTGATATCTCTTCTAGTTTCTCTTCGTTTGCTTTGCAGAGTACCGCTCGAACGCTTCGATACAAACGTGCTCACGTCAATTAGTTTTCACGTGAACTCGATACATCAAGTCAAACCGACACGTCAGAGGCACGGGGGAGTGAGTAGTTTACGGGCTTCTGCTCCTTCTTTCACTTGTCGGCATGAGGCCATGAAACAGGTGAAGCGCAGTTTATATATCTGGCCTAATGTGTTAACCTGCCCGTTGGCAGCGAGTTTATTCCGCCTTCCACGCCACCTCTTTTTTTTTTTCGCGCTATTATTCTACTATTCGTTGCCTCTAATAACGTTTGCCGCCTGGAGAACACAATATCGACATGACGTTTTAATATTTTATTTTTACTGTAGGAGGTACTGCGAGAGGCCTACTTACTTTTGTAGCGCTAAAACTAAGTGAGACTTAATATATTTAACGCATGTAATGAATAGAAATTCGCATCGGCACGATCTTAAGCTTGAAAAGCGTTTAATCTCGATTTCAAGCTCAACCCCCCCCCCCCCCCCCCAAAAAAAAAAAAAAAAAAAAAGATGCGTGGAAAACTCACGAACTAAGCGACATTATTAGCGCCAAATCGAAAGATAATAAAATTTAAGGCACCTTTCGCTAATCAGCTGTAGATGTAAGCATAAAATCGTTACGCGCATAGTAAGTTCTTGGCACGGATGAGCAGCCTTATGTTATGGGTTATGGCGTATAACTACCAAAGCAGTGGTTATGTTCAAAATGCTTCCGGCCTGTCGTTCCATCAGGCTACATGCTCGGCTTAGGCAATTATGAAACGATGCAGATGCGCGCGCGTTCTCGGCGCGACGAATGTCGGAGGAAAATTTAGGAGAAGCAACGCGTTCGTGAGGTCCCCGAGCGTCTATGCATCACCTTGCCATAGGGGGAAACGCTGTAGGCTCTTATCGCTGCACAGTAGAAGATTTCATTCCAAATTCCCGAACGCGCTTCAAACGCTGCCGTCTCGATCGAGCCCCTAAATGAGGAGTGTTTTATATGTGTGAGTGCGTAGCATCGTTGTCCTATCTTTGAGGAGAACGCACAAGCCTTCGAGAGCGGAGGACACGCCCGGTTAAATTTCATTTGATGCTCGGACTTTCTGGTGCCGGCTCCCAGACGAAGGGAAACCGGTGCCCAGATGACTGCAAATTGATTCCCTGATGAAGGAAAATCTTTGCCCGGACTTTGGCTCTTAGTGTTGGCTCGACGTCATATCAAGGTCGCCGAGAACGGGACGTGAAAACAATCATGATTAAAATCAATGAGCCTCTGCTGCCGCTATGTACTGCCGTCGTACTAAGCCGAGGGGTCGCCAGTATTGTCCGTTCGTCTTTTATAGTGATAGCACCAGGCATAAACAGCGAAACCAGGGGATGTCGGGAAATTCCCTGATTGCTCGAGAGATTGAGAGCCCCACGAAGCCACGTGACATCAGCAAGCGAAAATTGGCCGGCGTGTTATATGACATCACGAGATCATGCGACGACGACGAATTGTCAGTGGGCATGACCGGGTGGGTGATCCTTCACCAGAATTTGTGACGACGTTAGACAGCGGATAATAGTCGAGTTTGGATTCGCCTGTAGGTGATAGGTGCTCTGGTCTGTTATATGAGCGGGAGTGGGTTCGGCGGCTGCTCACAGCTACGCTTGGTTTTGTGCAGACGTGTCCGGACAGTTTCGCGTATCAGGTTGGAATGCAGCAAGGATCATTGTCACCTGCGTCTAGTGTAGTGGAAAAATGATTCCACGCCACTGTGTTAGATCAACCGCCTTATGATACACTATAAGGTTAAAACAAATTCAAATGCTGCAACTAGCTGCCGTTAAAGAAACCTCTAAAAGCAGCGTTGCTTGTAGCGGTATCGCACTCTACTCCAACGGCGAGTAAAACATCCCAATAATTATTTTTCTCTGGCTGAACTTTCCTTTCGCAGAAAGTTGTACCAGTGCGGACAAAAGTAAACGGAGCACGCTATTCTTTTCTAAAATTTTTTACGCCCTGCGTAATTGAAACCGGCAATCAGGGTATGTGCAAACAGGTCGTACGCGCCAGTACCCTTTCACGTGCGCAAATATTGTTTTCGTATCTCCAGTGCAGAAGGCGTGTTCTTGATTTGAAGGGAATGCTCCGTTTACTTATGTCTGCATCTGTACTCAGTGGCGCTACTTCTTCTCGCCATGTGCCCCAGGCACCAAGTGTGGCTCTAATTTCGCTGTTTTGTTCTTTTGCAGGTGAGTCCTCTTTAGTGAAATCTGTGTCACTCCTGATTTCACTGGTAAGGTGTCCTTTCGCACTTTGTTGATGGGGGGTCTAGCCACATATACTGCCTGGGAAGTCTGAAAGACTGCAAAAAAATTCAGCACAAAAATTTTTATTATCACGTCTCAATACCTGTCGCTATCTTTATGTATTAGGGCGGTCGTTAAATTTGAATAGCGTATGAGATACCATCAACCCTAGCTGCCTAATGTCTGGATCTAGTGCAGTGCACGCATGGAAGTACATCTGAGAACACGGCGATGGCCGTGTGGTGTTAGGCGTCAGTTGAGAAAGGCACTGGTTTGCTTCTGCGTGGGTCAAAACCTAGCTCACGGTATTTTGAAACGACGCTTGTCTTACAGACTATCTTCAAGAAATCTACGTCTCCCTTCGCTGGCACCGGGAACTAATTTTATACCAAGAATCGGTTCTTTCAAAACTACTTTGTAAGTTCCGCTACGCAAACAGCTCGCCGGTGCATTCGGATAATGCAAAGAAAGAGAGCTGTAAATCGGGGGAAATGAATGAAAGTAAAACAGGTGGCGCCTGGTTATCAGCATTGCTTTTAAGATGTATCTTAGCTGGCTTTTTACTTGAATGTTGCATTATAATGACAAAGAGGAGCCCATAAGTGTATTTTTCTTACTCTTCTGGTGCCGGTTTAATTGGAATAACAAGATCAACTTTCCAGACTATAACGGAACACTTGCGAAACACGACCGTACAGTTGATGTCAGGCACCGAACCTATTCAAGTTGATTTCCTCGGACTAAAATGCCTATTGAGGTGCTATCTTTAAGAAACATCTGCCAATACCCATAAGTAACAGCTAGGAACATCTCATGCGCTTCGAAATTCCTTCGAGGCTGTGTCTGCCGAGGCAGCTTTTTTACTGCATGCATATGTGGTAATAGGACGCTTCCATACCTACGAAAAGCAAGGGGTTATGTATTAGCTTATTTAGCATCTATTTCATTCTTATATCCTTTTCGTTTTTTTTTTTCTTGAACTTCATCCCCCCTAGGTGCCTAATCAGCGGAACCAGTCGTTTACAAAAGAGGATAGTAAGAATACGCAAGATTCGCGGAAATGAAAGTTTCACTCGGTGTGTGTTAACGAACTCAGAGCATAAGCGCATTTACTGCTTCGCGGGAGCAGCCAGCCGAAAAAGGCGACCTCACTGGTCTTACTTTTCATCTTTACATAAGGGTAGAAATTTATACTTAAAAGTTCTTTAAGCACAATAGACACATTAAACCTGACAAAGCGAAAGCGTTTGAGGCTGATTCTACTGTAGCGTTTATTTGCCAGAACCTATACTGATCACAATGTGCTTCTTCCGTGCCGGATTTGAGGTGAGCAGCTCCACTCGGCGGCGATGGCGCGCGCTCGTTGTAGCGCTTGGTCGTCATAGCTGGCGGCAGATGGAGTGCGCCGTGCATCCTCCTGGAGACCGGGTTGAAGGCGTCGTCGTTGCACCCCTACGTTTCCTTGGAGACGGCAGGAACGCTAGACAAGAAGAACTAAAATGTTCTCATGTGCCTGGCGCTGCGTAGTCGACTAACGCGCTCGGCTGGTGATCGGAGAGATAGGAGTTCTATTCTCGAGGGAGGATGATTTTCTAATGGTTAAACAAAACCCCACCGATATCCCGCGGAATCCCATGGAATCTCGCAAAAACATCTAGCGAGCGTACAGATCTTGCCAACACTGACGATTCTATGCGATTTTCGCCGTAATAGCACATGTTTAACAAGATTTATGCACGGTAACGAAGGCGAAACGGCACCAGCAACAGCGACTGCAAATGTTTCTAACTTAATTTGCCCGCGAGTAGCATGGAAGTCGCTGGATCTCTCTTGCCTGCAATGCCCAATGTGAAAAATTAGCATACAGTTGTAATCGTCAATGCCCTATTATTTGCAATTCTATTCAAAGCGCGTCGTCTGTTCCAGTGATCCGCGTACACGCCGCATGGCTTCGCATGGCGCATAAGGATTTATTCTACACAGAGAAACAACAACACTGGCTCTCAGAAGGCAGTCA
>NC_139349.1:17329787-17554787 GCF_055883805.1 Amblyomma maculatum | reverse complement strand
GATAACAGTGGAACCCCAATTCATGCGTAGGCTTACTAACGAGATCTCCTGTTCCAACATTAGGCGCCTTCATCTTTCTGTATTTGACAAGAATAACCTTATTTCATTAACTAAATATTAATTGTACGTACCAGCTGTCCGTGCTTACAGTATTTCCAGTAAACGCTAGTAGTGGATGCCTTTCCAGAGGTGAATAGCGTCAAAAACATTTGCACCGCGGCAAGTTCTAGGGATAGTGACGAGCGATTATAAATTTTACTGGCCTATATCCAGAGCCACGGCTGTTGGCGCGGCGCATGTCGAGACACCCCTTCGCACGAAATTCCGCGCTGGCGTGTCACCTGGAAGCCGGCTAATCTGATTGCGGCGAGTCTGTGCGGCCCCCGTGCCTCCATCGACCGCCTTCCATTACGCTGTCGGCCACTGCTGTGGGCAGCGGCTCCCCGCCCGCGGGCGTCTAATTGCCCCGTGTGGATCACCGCCCGGCCATTGAGTTCACGTGAGGTCACCAGGCCTGCCGTAGCTCCATTTGTCTTGGCGCCAGCAGTTCGAGGGAGGTCGTTTCTATAGACCTTCTGCATAGCATTGTAGTATTCGGTGAGACAAATGCACTGACGAAGCGATCAGAGAGAAAGTCTCTTCTAGCGCCGCACATTCCCACTTTGTGCAGATTTATTTTGGGATTATTTTGGTGAGCTCACTGTAGTACTTTCATTATGAGCGTCTTTCTTTGTTCGGTGAGTACACTGAGAAGTATCATACTAGCCACAAAGAGCAGCAAGACATTCAGCTTAGTAAAAATGATGAGGTGCCATACCCTTCGCCTTTGAGGGTATGGTGCTTAGCTTCTGCGATCACCAGACATATAAAGCCACTCTTTAACCAAGCTGTATGAATGTATATGCCTAGTTTAGGTGTACAGTACCTGACTCGGCATCCAAGTGCACTTGAAAGCTGATTCGGATTCCACCTTCCCATCTCGAAGAAGCAGACCTACTTGGGAGCTCCTTCTAACGTTCTGATATCGCGTGACCTACAGTCAAGTCGAACGAACCATAGAACAAGCAGTTCCCAGTCACGCCAGCTGTCAGCTATGATTTGTCAATGCCATTTGCCTGATTTTTCTCTCACAGCGCCGATGCTGGATTTTCTTAGTAATGACGCTTTTAACGCTAATGCGTTAAAACAGTTGTGTATACAACGCATGAAATGATATGCTGCAAATTTCACATTACATCCTCGCGCTGCGCATGTACTAACGCCAAGGCTGCCGGTGAATCAATTATTGTGCGCTGTAACGAATAGCGGATTGCATTACAGCAGTTGCCCGTTACTAGGCTGTCATGCCTTTTAATATGTAAGATTTTGACGGGGTTTGCTTTGCTGACGTCACCTCGTCTCTGTGCCCTTGCCGCGGCCACTTTCCATTCTTATGAAGCCCTTTGCCATGTTGATCTCATCACCTTAGAAGGTGTGACCATTGTAGGTTGTCTAGCTCTGGCACTTAACACATTGAAATCTGCATTAGGCGAGGCGCCAGTATTGTTAGTGCGGGTATGTAGCCCCCTGTCGTGAAGTGAAACCATGACCGCCGTCGTGGCATGCTTTAAGAAGCCAGTCGGTGACTCTGCTGACATCGCGTTCGCTGTTATCCCAGTGATCGCGCGTCTACCCGACCCAATCCTGAAATCTAACTTATGTAACCCATTGATTTAAATATGGACATACTCGTGTGGTTGTACTGCTGACGCTGGGACTCGGCTTCAAACACCATTTTTTTTTAATTATTTATACACCTAGAAGGCAAAGAATAAGCTCTCCCATCAACCGCACAAAAAGAAAAAAAGATTAACGTACGCGTTTATTTAAGTACGTCAAACAAAAACGCCCAAGAGTGCTGAAATTCGTACTGCTCGCGAAACACGTCGCTGCTTTCGTCTCTTGTGGACCATACAGCGACAAAAGAACAGCAACGAGACAAGAAAAACGAGACAGATTTGTGGTGCGGCGGGCCCCGTAATGTGCCCGGCTGGTATGCGTCTAAGTCTGCGCGAAATGATTATAACTCACCAGAGGACTCTGCAGGATCCTGTCGCCATACCCTGCATGGGCCTCAGCCCTTGTCTTCATTCATCTTAAGCTAGTCTCTGCACACGCCAACTTTCGTTCACTGACTGACGCTTTGGGTTAATTTTCGTGCTCCAGCTCCCCCCGGATGGACGATTTTAATCTGGCAATTTGAGTCACTCGTGCACCGCATGTCTCAAATGCACGTGGAACAGGAGCAGCGAAATCATCAAGATAAAGCACAGTTAATTTCGCAGCCCCTCTCCGGTTTGCCGCCTATGCTGACGCACCGCACCAGGGCAGCACGTTTACTACGCACAGGCAATCAGCCGCGGAATTAGGCGGCTCTCGGCGCAAAGCACAAGTGGACGTTAACGACTCGGCTCGAGTGAAACTGCCGCTGAAACGCTTCGCTGCCTCGTCTCGAGGGCCTTGCCTTTATATTCGCTGCAGCGACACAGCTCTCGACAACTGCACAGTGCATACAAATCGCTGACTTAGCGCGTCTCCTTAATTTCCACCTATTCTTATTCTTGAGTCGCCCCACAAATGCGTCGGGCACAGGTGACCCGACTGGCCTTTGAACGCATTTCTTCCTGCGAGATTAGTCTGGCATGTCACTCCACTGTGCGTGCATGTGAAGGCTGCCTAACGGATTACATTTTCTGAGCCAGAGAAAGAGAAAAAGACGTAGAAAATTGAATGATTGGGGCAATTTATTTTTTAACCTGCCCTTTACAGGAGAACAATTTTTTTGAAGAAAATTGCCTAACTTCGTAAAGACTCCTTCATGTGACGTGTTTACTACTCGAGTTCGCTCTCGTTTCTCCCGCCTGGGATGAAAAAAGGAGTACAGTTTCCACAGCAGGCATATGCTCAAGAGCTTTTGATCCAGTTCCGTCTCTGTTTTTTTTTTTTTTTTCAGAAAATAGAAGCCACTTGAGCCCCATTATTAAGACAACGTCCTGTGTTGATCGCAGAAAAGTGAATGGGGAGGAGTGCACGCGTGCGCTGTTCTCACGGGCTGACGAAACAGCACAAGAAGACTTGGAACATCGCTTCATCTTCACAATTTGCTCCCTACTCCGAACGGGCTATAATAGACTGCACAAAGCAGTTACTTGTACTGTTTCTATGGTGTTGTGCGGTATCGTTTCTAGTCAGCGACTGTAATCGTTCGGGAATAACAGTTTCCGCAGCTTGCCGACGAAGGCACTGAAGGGTAGTACTGCAAAGTACTTACCATACTTGTGCAAAAGCTAATAAAAAGGGGAGCTCTTTGCGCGGGGAGGTGAAGTCAGTTTAAAAGTTAAGCGCGCTTTAGGCATCCTTATGTGAAGGGTATGTAACAAAACTGGCTAATGTAAACAAGGAATTGACAGCTTTGAACGCGAGAGTCTTAAGGATCGCATTAAATGGAAAGGCCGGCATGGCGCCATGACTTCAACATCGTGAATTGTTGAGAGGGTCGTGACGGCAGAGCCATCTTAGTGTTGTTGAAAGAGCAGTGGATTGTCAAGTGCTGGAATCTAATTTCCTTACTCTCCATTCGGTCGCGAGCTGTGCACGACACCTCTGCGCATCCAGGGAACGATTGCGCTTTTATTTTATAGAAATTCACTACGCTGTCGTGCCAAATACCTCACAAGCTCGAGTAGAACCTATCGATGGAGACACACGATCGCTTGCCACCGTACACCTCCCTCCAGCTCTCGTAAAAATTGCAGGAGACATACCGTGTATTGCAGAGAACACTTGTGAAAATTCCTAAAGGATAAGTAATTCGAAAAAAAAAAAGTCAGCTGGAACTAGCTCTTAGATCCGGCGAGCACAATTCACTGCAAAACTCTCGAAATCATCCAGCTATTAGGCGCGAGCGCCATACCGGGAGCGAACGGCTCTGGTGTCGACCTAAGGGGAGCAAGTGAGATCATGTGATTCCTGTTACTGCTGCTGGAGCAGACGCTCGATTTTATTTGTGCATTTTAAAAGCTAATACTTGAGTTTATTTCTGCAGGTTTGGTTGATACCCAGTGCCAGCGTTGCAGTTTTTGATCTTGCATTGTTGCTGAGGCTGCTGAAGTTTAAGCGGTTGATACGGTCCGTTGCTGCTCTGTACCCGGACGAAAGCGATGGAAACGGGCGCAAGTTCCTATTGTTACCCAAAGAATAAGCTCACAGAATCTTCTTTAATCAAGATTTCAATGGGAAAAGAAGCGAGTGGTGATTCTCATGTGGGCAGCAAACATTTTAGCCAGCAATATCTTGTCCATAGAGTTAGCGCTAAACAGTTCGGTGAGCTGCAGAATGAACTGTACGTTCGTTTTAATTTGCGCTTATCACTTATGAAACTAACGATCCTATTGCTCGAAGAATGGAAACGTTGCTGAATGCTTCACAGAGCACTACCCTATCAGAAAAACGAAGGATCGAGGGAAGTCAGAAGGTCTCAAACTCTTCAGAGTAAAGGCTTTGAAACGGAAGTTTCACTGAAATGAACTAGAAGATTCTGCCGTGACGGACAGCGTTCTGCATGGTGAGTTGTCTCAGACAGCGTCTCCAGTACTGTAGTGATGTCAAAAGACAGACTATGTGAATAAACGATAGCTAGAGCATTACATGCATGTTGTGATATGCTGAGGTATGGGCAAAAAAAAAATCTACTCTGCGCGGGTAAAACAAATATCCATTCGAGCCAAAGAGCTTCAGTTACGGTAGTCAAAGCGCACAAATTTGCTGCGTGGCACGCGCTGCTTCACATTTGCTATAAAAATTAATCCACCTCTTCCGCCAGTAAAACTTGTCTGCTTGCACCTGCAGGGGAGCAGGCGAACTCCCGCATCCGCCGGCGCTGTTCGAAGGCGTTCAACATCTTTCAGGCACCTCACAGCTTCGCTGCTCTCGCCCATTGCCTGTTCAGTGACCGCTTACATCTGATTGGTTATGTGCAAGCTTTAGCTTTTTTTTTTTTTTTGCTACCATAAGAGCGTAAGCAATGCTGCAGCTGGTGCGCGTCGTCGTCGCAGAAGTAAAAGCTCGCCAACCTCGATAACTCTTATTCGGTGAAATTCTTTCTTGCCGAAGGAGTGGTTCTGCTTCCTGAAATTTTAGCTTATACAGCCCAGACTGATGTGTATAATAAATAAATAAATGAACGTAATGCTAACGCGCAACTAAACTGTGTAGGAAAGCGTCCTACGGCAGCAGTTCAGGGCGCATTATCCCACTCATTTCGTCACTCAAGCGCTTCTGACAGGTGGCGCCCCTGTATGTCTTCACGTCCAATATAGTGGAAACTTGCCAATTCACTTTAATTAATAACGTCTAGTCGTTAAAGCCAACGGGGAGTTTGAAGCCGCACAGAAGGCTATGCCATGTCAGTTTTTTAAACGATGGACGCGTAATTCTCTAATGATCTGCAGCCAGAAGAATTTCGGCTCACTCTGCCGCCTAAACCGAAATTCTTCTGATTTTCTGATTTGCTCGATATCCAAGCTTTAGAAATAGATTTTTTTTCTTGCAGAAACTAATGTGGCATCGTTGTTGTAAGCGGCTTTGAAATCAGGTATTAACTACCATACTTCGGTAATTTAGATGTTAATGAGAGCATTTTGGTTAGTTAGTCACATAATTAGAAAATTGTTTTCGAAGAGGCTCAGAGCTTGTTGTTGCAAACTTTATATTCTTTTCTTTATTTTCAACTCCTTGCTTTCAGAAACTCTCTTAAGCGTTCTCTGAAATAATCTGTATGCATGCATTAAGAACTCTGAATCGTTCAAAAGGATTCTCCTGCGCAGCATTCACAACACCGGCATCAGGGTGCAGTGTTTTCTTAACGAATACTTGTTCAGACGAGGCAGTTACGCGTTACGATCTGTCACGCATTTTCTACACGATATTCAACTTTGCACTAGCAGATCGCACGGAATCCGGAAGGCTTTCAACGCAAACTGGAGCCTTGTGTTGTAAGGCAAGGTCTGAAAGTGATTTCCATTGTCCTTTAATGTACGCTTCAGGAAACCTAAGCACCATGACCCCTCACAAAGGATTTATCAATCAAGTCTGGTTGGTCATTCAAGCTGCAGTGCACCGATAATTGCACAAACGTCCCCTTGGCACAAAGCCAGGTCTTAGCGAGTAGAGTCGACGTGTGGATTTTAACAAAGAAGGTCTAAAAAAAAGTTAAAGGATTTAAATACGCAATCGTGGAACTTCAATAAACCGCAGTCAGTACACCTAGGGTAAGCCTGCTGATACACGATCCCAGTATTAGTACTTTCCTCCTCTTCAATCTTGAAAGTTCAAACAAATTATGTAACAAAAAGCGAGCAGTGAGACAATTAGAAGCATCACCAACCTCCACGAAACCCCAAAGGCACTCTCGAGGCTTTCGTCAGCCGGCGCAAAGGGATAAAGTAGGTGAGAACTCAGATGCCTATTTCGCACAGATAGTAGAAGGCCCCATTGAAATGTCTTCACAAAGCATTTAAAGGTCTGTGGAACAAACGTTCAAACATTCTTTCTTCCGGAATTCCTGCAGCTTGCAACACCCATCCGAGTCCGACCCATCCGACCTCTCTGCAGCGTCGGGGAACATTCGGTCAATGACCTTGTACGAGCACTTTGCCTCACACAGTGTGCAGCTAGGTAGAGTGTAAACTCGTAGTAATAATAAATGTCACTCTCTTGCACTATCGTGCAAAACTTTTAAGGAAAGTAACTGCGCCCCCCCCCCCTCCCTCCCCAATATTTAGCTGTTTAGCTGCTTGAGTAAGGGCTAAGAGACCCACCGTAGTTGCAGGTTTCGGAGAGGTTTAGTATGATGGGCTGCGTGTTTGTGGGCTGGGCGATGTTACGAAACTAAAATACGCATTGTTCAGAACGCTTAAGTAAAGGTAGCGTTGCCGTATGCACTCAATTTTCAGAAGCTGGCGCTACGGGCTTTTCATGCTCAGCGCGAAAACATCTTCAGCTGAATAAGAAGTCGCTGCGCTAAGAAGTCGCTGCGGACACTTTTCCGATACCCACTGGTGTTTCAGTGTTTTGCTATGAATGACCTTGCTTCGATGACCAAGTTTGGGCTGCTATCAGTTCAAGTAGTACTTTCGTTTGGGATAGTTGGTTCATAGCTGATGTTAATTCTGAGGACGGTGCGAAGGGAACGAAGACAAGAAGAAACACAAAAACAACAGGACAGGCGCCTGTCCTGTTGTTGTCGTGTTTCTTCTTGTCCTCGTCCCATTACACGCCGTCCTCAGAATCAACATCTGTTATCAGCACCGGTTTCGAGATACACTCTCGATTTTGGCACGCCAAACCCAGGTGGGGATTCCATCTGGAACTACCATCTACAACCGACGGCAACTGCTCAGCACTGTGCATAACTGGTAGGGAAGGACCAAATTGGATCGGAGCTTTTTTGCAGTGTTTTATTTATTTGTGCTATACGGCAATGTAGAATAAATTAGAGACGTGATTTCAAGCATCGTATGTCATTTTAAGGAACGTATGCTTGGTTTAATTTTTTTAATTTCTATTCCTTTTACTAGATGGTGCCAGTAGGTTTACCTTTATTTGTACTCGTAAATTCCGTTCCCGAGACACTGCTTGCAATTCTTGATGACAGAAATGAGTGTTCTTTTATTTATTGGTTCTAAAAGACTGTGATGTAGTATTTTTTTTCAACTAACCAGCAGTAACCAATGCCTGATTACAGGAACTTCGCCTCCATGCACAGTACATGCACATCGTTTAGCGGTGTCAGAACTCTATACTAGAACTTATTTGTGGGCATGTTGCTTTTGACACGGTAATGACATTCCCCGTATTTCCTCTATGACGCTAATGTTGTACTAAAACTCCCTAATTACGACAGTACTCGGTTCGTTACCATCCACCAAGGCTTTCGCACCATACCGTTATTCCTTTCGTCCTGATCAAACAGCCGCGGTCGCAGTGCTGAAGCGTAATCAGTGCGGTGGGTGGCCCTCTGGTTTAAACACGCACACGTACGCGGGCCGCCAATCGACGGTTTCCACCCGTGCAAGGTTGATTTCGGGCCAAATATGGCCCACACGCGTTCTCTCAAAGTCGCGCTTGTGCCCCTTCTAGGCGAGAGCCACAGAACGACTCTTTTGGGACCCCAATACGGATTCCCTGCATTGCACTCGAGAGGAGGCGAAGCGGAATGTGCAATTACTACTACGTGGACGACTCTTCAGGAGGGGAGCTCAGTGCATAAGAAATTGGGTAACAAATTTGGCTGAACTGCACGTACCCCTTAAACAGCACTGTGCTGAGCTCACCCTGCTTATCGCGCTCGTCCACATCCTTGCTCGCGCATTTTGCGCTCACCGGAAGGAGGTGCACAATGCGCGCCCCAGAGAGAAGGGAGAATGGCTCGCGATGGTTTTGTTGGGACCTTCAGAATGCGCGCGTGACGCCCGGGTTCGATCGGTTTCTGTCGCATCCGAAAGGTTTGCTTGTTCCTTTCTTGGGCCGCTGCTGTTTCGTCCTCGTCCGCTTTCTCCTCGTTCTGCCTAGCCGCATTCTTCTCCCCTTTCCCGACGTGCTCACAGAAAGCGCCCGGCCACTTTGCATAAAGAATGTGCCCTTTTACGGCAACGCCGCCAGCCTTTCTGGCAGCCATAGGTGGCGACGCTCTTCCTGCTTCTGAGTGCGCCCGTCCGTGCTGGTTCGTTTCGTGCTACGAATTTGCTTGTGCCTTTACTGCTGCGAAAATAAGAAGCAATCGTGTTTCCTCTTTGTCTTCGGATTTTTGCCTCGGAAACTTTTCTGCGCTGCTCGCCGCTGGGTTCGGCGGCACTCAGGAGCACCGGCGGAGTGGTTCCATGCAGCGCGCTTTCTGCTTCCGCGCTCTCACGAGTGCAATCCTATTATTGATGTTGCACAGGCGCACTTTCTCTCTTTTTCTGTCGTTGCCCCGGAGATTTCTGCTCTCACGCCTGCGCGCTCTCGTGCACACGCCTCACGCGCCTCACTCACGCACGCGTGCCTGCAAAGGGGTCTCCAATGGCCTAGGCGTCGCGAAGATGAAACGCACTGAACGTGCTATAAACGCTGGCCAGTGAAATAAAAATGCCTTCCCTGTTGAATTTGCTCAGCATTAAGCGTGATTTCTCCGCTTCGGAGGAAATTATTCAGCCGCGTAAGCAGACTGTATTCCACAATGAAACTGGCGTTCATGCTCGTGCCGGAGATCGAACGTACGATATTTAGAGGAAAGTTGGAGGTGCGGAGAGCTTTGTGCGGTAAGCGTTCTAGTGCTTCCCTGGAGAAATGAAGAAAAAAAAAAGTGATTGAGAACACCGGAGTTATTTAGGGAGAAAGTGCAAGCCAGGGACATCCCATAAACTTCAGGATACTTACAGAAATATGCGCTTGAAGGCATTTCGGATTTGTGTTAATGATTCAGATTCATTATACTAAGCATTGAATTTCGCCTCACTGCCACGGAATAGTCTGCTCGGTCTTCCTTCATATAAGGGGCCCCAGAACTAGGAACTTATCATGCGCGTCATAGGCATACATGCGAAGAGTCCTCCGTGACACTGTCTCTGGGGGATTTTAATTAATATTGCCAACAATCTTTATGATACCCACGTACTATCCAATCTTCTAGTTAGCATCCTAATCCAGCGTGCTCACGCGGGCGCATTCTAACCAAATCAATTATAGGCCAACATTCTAGCTTAGTAGCATGGAAACTATTTTCATGCGTACCGTACAGGCATGAAGATCCTTCATACGGGCGCTTATAATTACCAAAAAGAAACAGTGCGCAACATGTCTGATAATAAACCCACTTCGTAAGATGTTCGAAATGGAAAAGCTTTTCAAGACGGAATGTGTTCGATGCTTTGAACACCGTTCGCATCGAATCTTTAATAAATTTTCTATCGCCCTACCATCTTCCAGTCTCCCTGTCTATCTTAGTCGGTAGGGCTACTGTTCGGGACTGGCGATAACTCCTTGCTTGATCTAGAAACACGACTAAATCTTCCAGCTTCGGTGTATTTGTGAAAGCTATATAGTTTTCCTTTATATATTTGTAGTGCTCAGCGCACAAAAAAGACGAAGCATGAGAACAAGGACGACAAGAAGAAGGGCTCAGCTATAAACTATTATTTAGAAAATGCGAACCCGAATGGGCGATGTGATCTATGAGGCGGCATAGTAAAGACAATCGTGAACAGGAAACGAGAATGATCACAAGAACTATAAGGAAAACGCCACTGATGAGGCGAATTGAGGGCAGACGCGCGCGTTTCTAAGGAAAGGAAAAAAAAATAAATCGTAACCTGAATATAAAAAAAGAAACGCCTGAACTCGGATATTTTCAGGCGCAGAAAACCACGCAAGCAAACGTTTGCCGAAAAACCAACTGCACGTTTATGACGCGAACGTGAACCACAAGACACGCTAAAACCATAGTTTAAACATGATAAATAAATTAAAAAGCACTGCGGAATCTGCATTGGAGTAATGCGAAAGCACCGATGCTGCTGTTGGTTGCTTCTGGTTGCTTCTGGTTGCTTCTAGTTGCTTCTGGTTGCTTAATTCACTTCTTGTTTACCCATTTTGGTCTTTGGTGCGCCAATCCCTTCCTATGCCCTTTTTCCTCTCTACTTTCGGTTGCGTGACATCACATCCTCTACGTCACAATAATTCACTCCTTGAGTATTCGTTTTAGGCTTCTCAAACTGTCTTAGAGTAACTATTTCTGTTACGTTGTGCTCATGATTTGAATTTGGTTTTTCTTATGACAAGCACGTGTCTGTACTCGCTTTACCTCACCAGGGGCGTTTCTTTTGTATTTCTTTTCATTTTTCTTGTTTGTCCTTTATAACTGCGTTTGTCATGTGGGCTGAAAGAGGACCTCTTAAAAGCAGGTACGTTGTTTTTCCAAATAAAAGTTGATATTTCAGCGTTTTGTCCTGTCGTCTTTATTTATAGCCATTTTACTGCACTTGTAAAGCTCTCTTTTACTCGTACATATGAATTCTGCCTTACATGATTCTCCTGAACACTGTACTATCCAAATATGATCTCGTTAAAAATGACAGGGGTTATCTCAGTTAAGTCGATTATAGTGCGAAAGTGCGGAGAGCTGCAGTTTCAGCTGTATATGTGGCGCCGTCTGGGTGCAGCAGCAGCAAAATGGCGTAAGGTTTAATCGTGACTTCAGCCATCAGCACCGGTTCAACGGCGCGTTTGTTCGTGGAGGCCACGAATTCGTAGCGTCATCTAGGGTCGCCGTGCAAAATGACGTATGTTTAACCTTAAACCTGGTTATAACGGGCTCAATCACCCGCCGCGGTAGCTCAGTGGCTAGGACACTTTGTTATCGAACACGAGTACCTGGATTCGAACCCGACCGATTCATCTCCGAGCCGATTGTTTTAGGGTGGAAACATGGTCAGTCATAGGCATCATCACTCTGCTGGCTGGCGAACTTGAAAGACCCGTCCAGGAGACTGACGCCTTGCAACCACTACACTGCGAGCTCTCTTCAAATTACCCTCACGATGCCACATGGGTCTGACCTCACAAAACAGACTAGCCAATCAGAGAGGGGTACCAACAAGCAGCAATGTAGGACAGGGCTCTTGGTGGCGGTGAGCTTACGAGTGTTTTCGCACTGTACCATGAGCTGAAAGTAGTAATTCTCTTACTTGATATCTAAGATTCAAATTAAATTCTCACAGAAAATGGCAGCGGGCAGCTTCATCATTGAAAATCAAGCCCACAGTTTTAAAATTTATTAATTGCATAGCACTGCATATAATCACCAGTGCTCACGACGTCTCTTCAGCACACTCTAACCTGTCAAGATGCACAGTATAATACACTCATTCAATACAAGCTATACGTCTCATTCATACCATTCGTATTACTGCAGTACTATGAATGATCTGCACGCAAGAAGTTTGCAGCACTGCGAAATGCAGAGGCATCCCGGTCCAGTCAGGATCACGCGCACTACAATAGGCAATTGTGCTTCTAAGCGCCACTCGCATCCCAAATTGGCGCGGGTGACAGTAGGTGCACTATTCTCTATTATAGGGCACAGGGGCGAGAGGCACAGAGGAGCACAATTGCAGAGGGCTTCTCTGCCTTTAGCAGTGCTGCAGATATCTTGTGAGACTAAGTATACGTCCCCACACTGTTACATTCTGATGAATTCCTGACCACGCCCTAATCCCAGACAATGTAATTCATCCCCTCGCCGCTTCGAACTTAGAACCGGGCCCCTGGGATTCCCCGGCATAATCCGGCAACGTGGGACGCTACTCACGCTACTCTTGAGTACAAAAAAAAAAAAAAAAATCAGTCTTCACTGCGACTATAATAGAGATACTCTTCGTAAGCTTGCTGTTCCGGACATACCTCTCTCAACTACGCTACTACGCATTCTTCGATGCATACATCTAAATGCATTCCTTACTGCTGCCCTATCTTTTTCACACCGTATCAGACATTCTAACGCATAACAGAATATCCTGAATTCTATGGTATAATTTAGAACATTTCATTCTCTCTTGCCTGGTTGCAACTCGTGCCCTCATTTTCTACACCCTTCTCCTCGAACGTGGCACTCTTTGCTAGCGTCGGACCAGCTCACGGATCAATCGAACTTGGTGACCTCGACTCAGGACATTTTCCAGCCCTAATACGGCGTTTCAATAGCGTTTTTCCCTCCCCCTAGTCCTCCAGTTGACGCAAGGCATGAATGCAGGTGATATTCGGAGGTGGAAGCGAGAGATAATGGGCCGGCTCCGTCATTGGAACAGGTAGCATTTGCCATCGAAGTTCGAGGGCGTGGACGCTGGTGAAGACCTCGGTCGCTCCTCAGCCAAGTGGAGAATGAGTTTATTACCTGATCACGGAGTTTAACACAGGCAGCAATTTAGAAACAGAAGGAGAGAACAGCCTGCCGTATGCAATATCTTCAGCCAGTAACTCTCCCACCAGTAAAGCGACGGGGACGAAGTGCCGCAGCGCTGAGCGTTCTCCGTCCTCTCCCTTGCACTTTCGCTATTTTATACATGTCAAGGGGCAAAAAAGACACACAGACAGTTGTGTTTGATGCGCGTCAGTTTTGCTAGCAGCGTTTGTGCGGCTGTCGCTATCCCGAAAGCAGCACAGCTGTCAATCCATGGTCAGTCATATGGGGGGTATGGCGCCTTCACTGCGGGGCATAAAGGCTGAATATTCCCAAGCCGGCAATGTCATAGACACATCCCATTACCTGGCCACGGGAGCTATTTACTTGTCTTGCTTTATTTCTCGCTCTCTATTCATTAGCCATCAAGGCACTTTCGAATTTGTTACGTTTTACATATGAAGAAATCGAACAGCCATTAAGTAGCGGGAATCTGAGTAGTTTTGTACTTGTAGTCGTCACTGAGAACATAGAAGAGATATAATTTTTCCTGAAAGCTAGCTGGTTATAAAGAAATAAAACGAAGATCACATACTCCGCCGGTTGGAACCGAATCCCCGACTCCCTGCATGTCACGTACGGTAGAGCATCATACATGTCACGTATACGATGGTTGTGGATTTGGATGTAACTAGTTGCAAATGGCTTATTTTCCGTGCCCTCCAATCAGTTGTATTTCAACTCAGAACGATTCAATTCTAATTTCAAATTGATCCTAGTTATAAAGATTTGCTACATTTTTCTTGGCTTTAACGAATGTTGGACTCTGTTATCGTAGCGAGCCCTCCGTTTCCTTCTTTCAGTATATTACTGTATCATTTACGTTGTCCAAGGAGCTAACTTTCTGTTTTTAAGTAACTAAATACGCGGTGAATACGCGCTTAATGCGCCTAGCGAGCGCCAAAAACTTGCAGCAGACATAAGGCCTTTGAGCGCATGACATCGGTGTCGTAATTTTTCTCCAACGTCGAGCGAAAATTTTAATTTAGTAATGCCGTTCAGCCTGAACATTATGTCTAGTTCGGTTCTAGTTGGGAAAATGAAGCCCTCAAGAAACTAGCCGAAAGCTGCTGGTTTACTAAAATAACGTTCCATCACGGCTCTAATATAGATAATACCATATAATATATGAATAATATGGTAATATGTATCTTTGGAGTATTACAGCCGTTATTTTTCATGAGTGTACCTTACATGGTCAAGATTTAATTTCAACGTCGCTGCAGGTACATACAGCTGCGTTGCCCAAGAAACGAACCTGCCCTTGCCCAACGAGACGCTGCGCAGTGAATCAATAATGCCAATCAGTGAAGCTAGACAGATGATGATGCAAACAAGGTTGCAAGGCTTTTTCTTTGTTCCAATGCATACAGTAGTCTTATTCAACGGGAATAAGAAAGTCTGCACGTTCATCCTGAGCAAACAACCTATACGGATTTCTTTAGTAGCTGGAACCAGTACCGAAACGAAACTCCATGTTTATGCATACCAGGGCACTTTGTTCTGAAATATTTGCGTAGCTACCACACATGAATTTTTTTCCATTATGATAGTCGCATATTATTACTGGTCATGCTATTATCATCACAGTACGTTTGAATTTTACGGTCTTTTTCTTTACTGCAACCTCTCATTAAGAAGCAAATATACGTCGATATATTTTTATGCATTTTTACATTTCTTATTAAAGATATCTCGCAAAAAAATAGGCCTTTTTCAGCGCTTTACAAACAATAGCTTTGTTCAGTGAGGCAGGAAATATTTTATTCACCCTTAGCATTTACAAGACAGATCATGAAGGTCTTGATATTTTTTTATGCGAGAACACATACAATGTTTTTGTATACTTCAGAACGTTTAGCTTTCTTCTCTAGGTTTATAAAAGAAGCTTTAAATACTTCACAAAATTTTGAAAGAAGTTTATAAATGAGAAATGAAATTTCGCAGTACTTTCTGATATTTTTGTGCTGGACAATACAGTATAATAGTACACTCATGTATGTTCTCTTTGGTGCGTTGGATACATCTGTAATAAATATACAATATTTAATCAATGCTTTTTGCTGAACCTATATAAAAGGTTAATGTTTTCTACAGAAGGAAGAATTTTCGTATGCAAGTTTGAGCAGGGACTGTCACGTCTAGTTCGGTGCTTGCTGAAGAAATGTTGTCGTAATTATATGGTATAATGTTAATATAACATATTTCGTCATTTGAGCCTGTACAGGCAATCGATGTGAAAAAGTTGAATATTTAGACTGATTAGACCAAAATTAGACCAGGGAGCAAGGCCCTCATGCCTAGGTAGAAAAGTCATTGTTGGTCGGCACATGTATTACGCCATGAATATACCCGACCAGATGGTTTTCCGTCAAACCGTGAAATTCACTTTTAAATCTCAATGAAATCGCCCAGAACGCCAAGGGGCTGACTAAGAACTTCGACTAAGAACTTCGGTATTTTAAAGCGGTTCGCGTAGTTCCTGTGGTCCCTCGAAATCGTTCTGATCGGATGCGTACACTCAAGGCTATAAAGGCATTGCCTAAATAAGTTTGCTTGTTTACCTCCCGACGCAGTTTTTCCTTCTTTGTTCAGAGCGTTCAGAGACCTTCCAATCGGTGACCATTGGCTGTACTCGATAACCGTCGTTGATGCTGGTTTCGTCGCCCTTTGTGGCAATGTCCTGCAAACTCTCGTGGAAATGCGCGTGGCGGAAAAGCACAGGCTGCCGTCGCTGCCGACCTCGCATGTTTTTATGGCTCCCTGGGGAACGGACTGGCGCGTGCTGAACCGACACTAGTGTAAGCGGTCGCTGGCAAGAAGAGGCTGAGAGGGTGCGTGAAATACGTGAGGACAGCGCCAAGTGAGGTCGATTGCAGGCCGCCGGCATACTAGAGGAATCCACTCTGGCAGTGCAGCGACTGTGTTTACATGAATGGGAGGCTATAAAGCGGTTTTAGAAAATTTGCCGGCAATTTGTTTCGCGCCGCTATTGTGTGCGGACTTTCTCGGTAGGGGTGTAATTCAAACGCCGTTGTCCCGCGCGCAGTGTACTGCAGTGTTATGCCTGTAGGGCAGGCAGGTGCTTTCATTCCCGAGATCAGAAAGGGCCAATGTTCTAAAGAACTGCAGGTGTGCGTCGCCTTGCTATCAGCACCTGGTACTTATCTGAATCAGAGAAAATCCCGGAGGCATGGCCGCCATAATTCTCTCCGAGACGCAGACGTATATGATAAAAAAAAAAAAAAAGAACAGCAACGCCGACGTGAAGTTTTCTGGTAACTGGGCCCATAACACTAACGTGTTAAAATGTGCGATGTGCAGGCTTCACGTTTTTCATTTTTTTTTTAATTTTATTTGCGGACAAATTTGAGCTGCTTTCTCGATTGTACTTGCGGAGTATGAGGCATTATTCAAACTGGTCGCGGTGATCCCATTGCATTGATTATTGTGCAGGTGTTTATTTGTCGCGCTGGTGTAAAGTCGTTTGTACCAGCTGCTGCGAATGGTGAATTGCCCTCTTTTGATTAGCTCCATACATCTCCTCAAGGTTCGACAGTTTTCAAACGAGTTTTCATGTACGGCTTCAGGTTTTCGTCTGTTGCGTCGATGTACGGCTGAATGTTTTGGGAATAGTACCTAGATCTTTCGGCGCTGATAAGCGTTTCACTGCACAATCAACAATATCAGATACACGCTGGCGCAAATTATCAGCGACTGCAGTTGAACGGAGCAGCAATAATTTTACTGACGGTTCCTCCGCTTACATTGGAGCTTCGGTCCGCAATCACCTGACTACCGAATACACACAGCCCGCGTCTTAAGCATTCTTTGCACAATTATTTATGAGCGGTTACAGAGAAAAACATTGCACTTAGCAGCTTAATACAGCTGTGTTCATATGGACTCAAGTATCAAGGTAGGGACGAAGGAAGACGGGAAAAGGGCAGGCACAGAAACAAGCGACAACATTTATGCTCCAGTTCCAAATGAGTTTTAGGAATTACGCAGCATAGCGCATGAGCGGTGATATTTTTTTCTCGCTTGCACCTCTCAATAGGGATTTTCGCAGCAGCTGCTTGGTTGTTCATAACTCGGTACAGACCGTGGCGGCATTCCATAAACGTGAATGGAGAAGAGCCCTATTCTCTGTCGACGATCCAAACTGCGGACCACCAGAAGGGGCCCAGTCGCACGAGGCTGCGACGAAATTGGGCGCCCAGCGCGCAGGGGGCCAAACGACGCAAGGGAGCCATTTATAAGAGGGTTCGCTGTGCCCCGGGGCTGTGTCCACGCGAAGCGAGACTTTTCCGGCTGCCGGTGTTTGCGCACCGGCGACGTTCGCGGCGGCCGTTTTGGCCCAGTTCGCACCGCTGGCAAATTGGGAAACGCGGCGAGGAACGCAGTTTGTTTAGCCCAAATAAAGGATCCGCTCTACACAGCTACGGTGGGCCAGAATGTGGTGCGGGAAGGGGAGCACTCTTCCCGTGGGGAAAGAAATATCAGCTCAGGCGCGACGCTGAGGGGGGGAAAAGTTGGTCCAACTTTTCTGCCTGCATTTTTACGGAGAGTGGCGACGAAAATTGTTCGATACACACATCAGATGCGACACTTTATACTACTGCACGAAGACTCATAACGCTTGCGTAAAGTGACCGGCGCACTCTTAATCCGATCGCCAAACATTCTCTATCCATTCGTACATGCACTGCACGGGCCAACACTTCGCGTGTAGGAAAGAACAAAAAGGCAGGAGGCGTTAAAATATTATGAGTGCATCGCACTGGGGTTAGTGAGCTTGAACTTGGTCACATTATTACTATTCGCATTACACACTATGGCTGTTCAGCTATAATAATTAGTGAGCTTCACCCGTTCCGACAGTACATTTTAGACTACACAAGACCGGGAAATGTTGCGATATTTTCTTGGTCTTTTATGGTTTAAAATTTACCGTCAAAGGGGAAGAAAAGCTCATTTCTCACAGAGGTCGTTAGCCCTCTTTGCCCGCTACCGGTGCCAACATGGTTCAGGCATCTATTGAAGAGTGGGAAAGAATGCAGGGTGCGCGGCCTACACCCGAGACGACACTTTATCGGGGAACGATATTCGTACATGCATAAATGTCAAACGGAAGTCCCTGTGGAAATTGTGATATTATTTGGAGGTAGGCTCGTGTGTATTAAACAAAGGATATAAGCAAGAGTCTGTGTGGGGGACAAGCATCTTGCGAACAAGAAATTGGCTCGGGAAAGGGAGAAACTAAAATGTAGGAACAAGAGAAATAACACAAAAAGTGACAGAAGTCAACAACGAAATGACAAATATGAAAGCATCTGCTCGCAGTTGTACAGGTGACTACAGAACGCCTCCCCCAAATGGCATGATACACTTTCATACTGACTGCTATAGGCTTGTTTCGTCGGCGCCAGGATAACTACAAATTTCCATATCTGTCTGGTTGTCGTTTTCCGGATGGGGGAATGAGATATGAGATACAACTCATGAACGAAGCAATTTGTACCCCTGATATGTGTGTGTGTAAGGGGGGTGAGGGGGGGGGGGGGGGAGGGGCTGTCAGACAATGGCATCTGCCAATTTTGATGATGTCGAGGTTTAACCGATCAAGTCATTTTCAAACGTCGTGTTAGCGGACCGAAGCGGATTAAATACGACATCACGAAAGCGGTTGACACTATTGGCTGGAGAGTCTCCATTGAAGCGTGTTTGCGTCTTCGATGTGTGGCATCTGAAGGTAGCGTATTGGTTGTCTTTGGTGAAGGACAGCATATGTTATTCGGCATCGCGCCTAAGCGCTAGTTCTTCCCGAGGTTAAGTAAGCAGGGACCAATCGGGAACAGTACTTCCCTCGCCGAAGCATATTATAAAAGAACAAGGCTTGCCCTGATTTCAGGTGGAGACCTGTGTGGAACGTTTTTTAATTATACGAGATACGGCTGGCCCTCCGAGCCCTGAATGCGCATCACCCACAGCGTGCCGCTGCGTATTCTTTAGAGCTGACCAGGAAGAGCCAACTCACCAAAGCTGGTTGAAAATCGCGTGTGTAGGCGGTCATGATAATTATGCTCCATGCTGCCGCCCACTGCAGACGTCTCAGGGGCTCTTTGCACGTTCACTTTAGGTTTTCAAATGCGCAGGAACACTGAACCCAGAACCACTCTGAAGGTGCTATAATATCTTTCTCTCACGTACAGTTAACAGTGCTCTTAAGGTATAAAGAGAGAGCGCCTAAACTCTGCCTGTGCATTAGACTCCCAAAATGAATCGGTTTGAAAGGGAGTTTAGGAATTTAATTATTTGATTTAAATATCACTAATTCTTCTGATATTATAGTGGGCTACACAAAACACAACTTCGGCCAAATTGGAATACTGGGTGACGGTGAAGGTTTTACAATTCAGGTCAACATTCGGTGAAACATCCCGTATATACATGTATGCAGTAGTGGAACGACTGACAGGCATGCCGTGCGCCTTTCAATCGTTCCTTTCTGTCCCGGCGCATCGCCTACTCGAAAGGAGCGAATATGGACGCAATTTATTTGCATTCCTGCTCTGTATTCCTCGGTATTATTCCGTCCCGAATGCGAACCTTTGTCAGCTTTGAATCATGCACGAATAAGTACGCGGCACCGAGCATTGGCATCTTCATGGCTCTGACGGCGCTACATGCTTCGTTAGGTGCCGTGAATGAAGCGTGTTCCGTTATTGCCAGGAGGAACTACCATACCAAACTAGTCTTCAAACTTTTATGAAAAATTTGGCGAGCAACAAGGAAGCCACTGAGTAAAGCCAGCAAATAATTATTCTAGCATTCGACGTTTTATTCTTTTCAATCTAACATTGGAGCTGTAAGTGCAGACATTGTGAGCTGTTCGTTTTTGTTTCATCATCATCATCATCAGCCTGACTATACCCACTGCAGGGCGAAGGCCTCTCCCATATTTTCCATTTAGCCCGGTCGTTTATGTAACATCTACTCTGCCTATCTGATAAAAATCTCACAGGCAGGTTTAAGCGTCCTCAATAGACGATGTGATAGCATGCTGCGAAGAAAACGGGCATTGAGTCAAACAGCCATCTTAATTAGTTGCTTATGAGTAATTTTGTGCAGATGACAGCACAAAAGGAAGAGGGATTTATGCGAGACAATAACACGCCATCCTTGTCAGCTCGTTTAAGTCCCCGTCCCTTTGCGCTGCTATCTGTTAGAGACATGTACCGACAACCTCAGCCTGCTACATTAATAAACCTATTGGTGGGGCTCATCAGTAGTAATATATACTGGGGCTAAGTGATTGTCCTACTAAGTAGTCCAAAGGAGTAAAACTAAGCAGTAGTGCTACTTAGGAGGTCTGCTTAAGAATCAAAGTGCTCCATCCTGCGGCTTTTCATTGGCGTACACGCAAGTGCCGCTCATTTAATCTAAAAAAGAAAAACGACATCACAACCTTTGGGCCTCTATTACCTCCCATGCCTCATTAGCATACAGTCGTAACCAACGACGTTAAATGGAAGAACACCTGACGCAAATATAGTGACCAAACCGTACGAACGGACTACGCTGCCTCTAAATACCATGTCTGACTCGGGATCCAGCGGACCCGGTAGGTTCCAATCGTATCTCAAAGAATGTTTCAGCTCGAGTAGGTAGCCCTCTTATGATATATGGTGTCGTGACGTCACGCAACCCACCGGCCAATCAGCGCCTAGCTACATCACCTCCTACCACTTTCCAGAGGCACCGTCGTGCTTTTCGCTCGCAAAGCCGGCAACGCCGATAACGCCATGAAGGCCGGATCTTCTGAAGAACGGGGCATTGTACGCTATCGCGTTTATAGCGATGACTAGTAATATTAGCATTTAACTAAGCTTTGTTGTAATGTAATTTATTGATGTTTCTAGCAGTTTACGGTATACGGCGGTCGCATGCTAATTCTAGGCTATTGCAGTGAATGAATGACCTTTTTCGACCTAGAAGTAGTGCGCCCAACTCACGAATTAATGGAGACGTTTTTGATTGCTCTTGACCATCTTTCTTACGCGATAGCGGACACAGCTCGCTTCGTCAAAAAGGAGGGATAGGCTACGTAAAAGTATGAGAACTACAAATATTATTACAAAATACTAGAGCAACCACAATTATTTCTATGCATATAAACTGAAAGATGCACAGTTTACAGCGTGAGGTGTCCCAGATTTTAACAAGCACTAAAAAAGAAGAAAAACAAGTATAGAGAAACGTTATCCTAGCAAAATAAACTAACTGGGATATTTTGTCGTGCAGTCTGTAGTCAGAAGTATGTTTTGCTTCTCCGCAGCTAATTAGTTAACAAATACTAATAAGCTAATGTTTTTACCATTGTCCCAAGGAATAAAGCATGAACTAGAAGATATTTATTATCTTAAAAGACGGTAAGCTTAAACGTTTTGCACCAGGGTACCATTCCTCAGATTTATTTGGAGGCCTTAAATAAAGCTACCACAGCACAATTGCTAGTTCATGCCTCTCGTCCAGTGCGCGTAAAGCCACGAAAGAGACAGCGCCCAAAATGAAAGCATATTTTGTTCGTAGAAACGCATCTTGGGGACGCTGAATTAGCGCCCCTGTCAAGTGGAGTGTTTTTATATCGTGCTAATTCTCTTTAAAGGCCGCTAAGAAAAGGTATTTCACTTCAACGGTACCTGAGTGTACACATTTGAGCCCACTTTCTCGCGGGTGCAGAACATTAGAACTGGCACATAGTTACTGAAGCGAGTGAGCTAACAACTGGTCACTCATTATGCAGTACGTTGTTAATCATATAGGAAGTAAAATATCCTAAATATTAGGCGACACGACTCTCAACTGTACTGCGTTTACATGGTTGGCGCACTGCGTCTTGCTTCAAATCTTCGTTACCTTTAGCTGGGATAGACTGTGTAGCCGGGCACACGTTATCCCGCTGTGTTGGGAGATAAGCACCCCAGTCCGCCTAAGTCCCACGAGGCGACTGTTCGCTATGTGGGGTATATTGGCGCATTATCTGAACTAGTTACATGGGGTAGGACCAGGATCTTGGTGAAAAAGCATCAACTGCAGCCTGAGGCTTTATGGTTATTCTTTTTTTTACTTGATCAGTGGTCGTTCGTTTGCCGCCGCTCTATGCGCCGCTCTATGCGCCGATCACTGGGCGCCCGATTCTTTGTCCGCAGTAAAATGAAAAGAGAGGAGGATTATAAAGCCCGTATGTGATCATTTCGTATACCGTCCTAAAGCTACTCGATAACCACCAGGCCAAATTTCAAGAAGTGCTGAGTGACAGCTTCCGGTTTCTTTGCAACGACATAGCCAATGTCTATTTCTATTTTTCCATAGCGAAGTTTCACTTTTCCGCAGAGAGAAGGCGGTGTGGTTACTAGCTCCGTTTGGTTGTGCATGATTGACTCATTGTCGGGCCAGTGGCGTGTTCCAAGCTCGCCTATGTAACGTACCACGCCATCCGAAGGCGCGACGTGGAGACATTGCACTCATCTTCTGCATATGTTTTTATTGCGAAAGCAATACTACTCGCACTCTCAAGCCGTCAGCTTGGTCCCGGCGGTAACCACATTTTACCTTTGACCTTTAGACGACCCCTGTTGACGACCCCAAGCGGGCAGGAGCTGCCAACTTCGGTCTCTCGTTTCACATGGGATGGTTATGTCAGAATCAGCCTGTTAGGATCCTGGCATTCACGTTACCCGTATAGGCCACTAAGGCACGTTCACATCGGTTGGTTAAAGCGAGGTTTTATATGTGTGCTGAGGAAGAAGAAAAAGAGAAGAAGAAGAACGCTCGGTCACCCGCAGCTAATGCTTTCGCTCAATATTTGGTTCAGCGGCGTTAAACCCTTGTAATTTTTTTTTCTTTTTTCGTCGTAAGTGGCTAGGCACAGCTGCATAACTAATATGTCACATCCACACATTTCCATGAATGATCAGGAGGCACCTGCAAGTAAACATACAAATTCCTTCGGGAATTGCTGCGCAATGCGACCGGAAGTAGAAGCATGGTCTGCCTCATTTTGTCGAGACAAAACAGCGATCTGGTAAAGGATGGCGCTTTCGCGATATGCAGCCACTGATGTTCCTTTTTTTCGTCGTTGAGAAATTAGACAAAGCAACAGTAAAAAAAGAATGTCACGCGAACACTTGTATCGCTCAGGCGCTAAATACACGCCACGGACAAGGTGGCTGTGAGTACCCTCGCGTTTTGAGCCACATTTGCTGCTGCTGCTGCTGCTGCTGCTGCTGCTGCTGCTGCTGCTGCTGCTGCTGCTGCTGCTGCTGCTGCTGCTGCTGCTGCTGCTGCTGCTGCTGCTGCTGCTGCTGCTGCTGCTGCTGCTGCTGCTGCTGCTGCTGCTGCTGCTGCTGCTGCTGCTGCTGCTGCTGCTGCTGCTGCTGCTGCTGCTGCTGCTGCTGCTGCTGCTGCTGCTGCTGCTGCTGCTGCTGCTGCTGCTGCTGCTGCTGCTGCTGCTGCTGCTGCTGCTGCTGCTGCTGCTGCTGCTGCTGCTGCTGCTGCTGCTGCTGCTGCTGCTGCTGCTGCTGCTGCTGCTGCTGCTGCTGCTGCTGCTGCTGCTGCTGCTGCTGCTGCTGCTGCTGCTGCTGCTGCTGCTGCTGCTGCTGCTGCTGCTGCTGCTGCTGCTGCTGCTGCTGCTGCTGCTGCTGCTGCTGCTGCTGCTGCTGCTGCTGCTGCTGCTGCTGCTGCTGCTGCTGCTGCTGCTGCTGCTGCTGCTGCTGCTGCTGCTGCTGCTGCTGCTGCTGCTGCTGCTGCTGCTGCTGCTGCTGCTGCTGCTGCTGCTGCTGCTGCTGCTGCTGCTGCTGCTGCTGCTGCTGCTGCTGCTGCTGCTGCTGCTGCTGCTGCTGCTGCTGCTGCTGCTGCTGCTGCTGCTGCTGCTGCTGCTGCTGCTGCTGCTGCTGCTGCTGCTGCTGCTGCTGCTGCTGCTGCTGCTGCTGCTGCTGCTGCTGCTGCTGCTGCTGCTGCTGCTGCTGCTGCTGCTGCTGCTGCTGCTGCTGCTGCTGCTGCTGCTGCTGCTGCTGCTGCTGCTGCTGCTGCTGCTGCTGCTGCTGCTGCTGCTGCTGCTGCTGCTGCTGCTGCTGCTGCTGCTGCTGCTGCTGCTGCTGCTGCTGCTGCTGCTGCTGCTGCTGCTGCTGCTGCTGCTGCTGCTGCTGCTGCTGCTGCTGCTGCTGCTGCTGCTGCTGCTGCTGCTGCTGCTGCTGCTGCTGCTGCTGCTGCTGCTGCTGCTGCTGCTGCTGCTGCTGCTGCTGCTGCTGCTGCTGCTGCTGCTGCTGCTGCTGCTGCTGCTGCTGCTGCTGCTGCTGCTGCTGCTGCTGCTGCTGCTGCTGCTGCTGCTGCTGCTGCTGCTGCTGCTGCTGCTGCTGCTGCTGCTGCTGCTGCTGCTGCTGCTGCTGCTGCTGCTGCTGCTGCTGCTGCTGCTGCTGCTGCTGCTGCTGCTGCTGCTGCTGCTGCTGCTGCTGCTGCTGCTGCTGCTGCTGCTGCTGCTGCTGCTGCTGCTGCTGCTGCTGCTGCTGCTGCTGCTGCTGCTGCTGCTGCTGCTGCTGCTGCTGCTGCTGCTGCTGCTGCTGCTGCTGCTGCTGCTGCTGCTGCTGCTGCTGCTGCTGCTGCTGCTGCTGCTGCTGCTGCTGCTGCTGCTGCTGCTGCTGCTGCTGCTGCTGCTGCTGCTGCTGCTGCTGCTGCTGCTGCTGCTGCTGCTGCTGCTGCTGCTGCTGCTGCTGCTGCTGCTGCTGCTGCTGCTGCTGCTGCTGCTGCTGCTGCTGCTGCTGCTGCTGCTGCTGCTGCTGCTGCTGCTGCTGCTGCTGCTGCTGCTGCTGCTGCTGCTGCTGCTGCTGCTGCTGCTGCTGCTGCTGCTGCTGCTGCTGCTGCTGCTGCTGCTGCTGCTGCTGCTGCTGCTGCTGCTGCTGCTGCTGCTGCTGCTGCTGCTGCTGCTGCTGCTGCTGCTGCTGCTGCTGCTGCTGCTGCTGCTGCTGCTGCTGCTGCTGCTGCTGCTGCTGCTGCTGCTGCTGCTGCTGCTGCTGCTGCTGCTGCTGCTGCTGCTGCTGCTGCTGCTGCTGCTGCTGCTGCTGCTGCTGCTGCTGCTGCTGCTGCTGCTGCTGCTGCTGCTGCTGCTGCTGCTGCTGCTGCTGCTGCTGCTGCTGCTGCTGCTGCTGCTGCTGCTGCTGCTGCTGCTGCTGCTGCTGCTGCTGCTGCTGCTGCTGCTGCTGCTGCTGCTGCTGCTGCTGCTGCTGCTGCTGCTGCTGCTGCTGCTGCTGCTGCTGCTGCTGCTGCTGCTGCTGCTGCTGCTGCTGCTGCTGCTGCTGCTGCTGCTGCTGCTGCTGCTGCTGCTGCTGCTGCTGCTGCTGCTGCTGCTGCTGCTGCTGCTGCTGCTGCTGCTGCTGCTGCTGCTGCTGCTGCTGCTGCTGCTGCTGCTGCTGCTGCTGCTGCTGCTGCTGCTGCTGCTGCTGCTGCTGCTGCTGCTGCTGCTGCTGCTGCTGCTGCTGCTGCTGCTGCTGCTGCTGCTGCTGCTGCTGCTGCTGCTGCTGCTGCTGCTGCTGCTGCTGCTGCTGCTGCTGCTGCTGCTGCTGCTGCTGCTGCTGCTGCTGCTGCTGCTGCTGCTGCTGCTGCTGCTGCTGCTGCTGCTGCTGCTGCTGCTGCTGCTGCTGCTGCTGCTGCTGCTGCTGCTGCTGCTGCTGCTGCTGCTGCTGCTGCTGCTGCTGCTGCTGCTGCTGCTGCTGCTGCTGCTGCTGCTGCTGCTGCTGCTGCTGCTGCTGCTGCTGCTGCTGCTGCTGCTGCTGCTGCTGCTGCTGCTGCTGCTGCTGCTGCTGCTGCTGCTGCTGCTGCTGCTGCTGCTGCTGCTGCTGCTGCTGCTGCTGCTGCTGCTGCTGCTGCTGCTGCTGCTGCTGCTGCTGCTGCTGCTGCTGCTGCTGCTGCTGCTGCTGCTGCTGCTGCTGCTGCTGCTGCTGCTGCTGCTGCTGCTGCTGCTGCTGCTGCTGCTGCTGCTGCTGCTGCTGCTGCTGCTGCTGCTGCTGCTGCTGCTGCTGCTGCTGCTGCTGCTGCTGCTGCTGCTGCTGCTGCTGCTGCTGCTGCTGCTGCTGCTGCTGCTGCTGCTGCTGCTGCTGCTGCTGCTGCTGCTGCTGCTGCTGCTGCTGCTGCTGCTGCTGCTGCTGCTGCTGCTGCTGCTGCTGCTGCTGCTGCTGCTGCTGCTGCTGCTGCTGCTGCTGCTGCTGCTGCTGCTGCTGCTGCTGCTGCTGCTGCTGCTGCTGCTGCTGCTGCTGCTGCTGCTGCTGCTGCTGCTGCTGCTGCTGCTGCTGCTGCTGCTGCTGCTGCTGCTGCTGCTGCTGCTGCTGCTGCTGCTGCTGCTGCTGCTGCTGCTGCTGCTGCTGCTGCTGCTGCTGCTGCTGCTGCTGCTGCTGCTGCTGCTGCTGCTGCTGCTGCTGCTGCTGCTGCTGCTGCTGCTGCTGCTGCTGCTGCTGCTGCTGCTGCTGCTGCTGCTGCTGCTGCTGCTGCTGCTGCTGCTGCTGCTGCTGCTGCTGCTGCTGCTGCTGCTGCTGCTGCTGCTGCTGCTGCTGCTGCTGCTGCTGCTGCTGCTGCTGCTGCTGCTGCTGCTGCTGCTGCTGCTGCTGCTGCTGCTGCTGCTGCTGCTGCTGCTGCTGCTGCTGCTGCTGCTGCTGCTGCTGCTGCTGCTGCTGCTGCTGCTGCTGCTGCTGCTGCTGCTGCTGCTGCTGCTGCTGCTGCTGCTGCTGCTGCTGCTGCTGCTGCTGCTGCTGCTGCTGCTGCTGCTGCTGCTGCTGCTGCTGCTGCTGCTGCTGCTGCTGCTGCTGCTGCTGCTGCTGCTGCTGCTGCTGCTGCTGCTGCTGCTGCTGCTGCTGCTGCTGCTGCTGCTGCTGCTGCTGCTGCTGCTGCTGCTGCTGCTGCTGCTGCTGCTGCTGCTGCTGCTGCTGCTGCTGCTGCTGCTGCTGCTGCTGCTGCTGCTGCTGCTGCTGCTGCTGCTGCTGCTGCTGCTGCTGCTGCTGCTGCTGCTGCTGCTGCTGCTGCTGCTGCTGCTGCTGCTGCTGCTGCTGCTGCTGCTGCTGCTGCTGCTGCTGCTGCTGCTGCTGCTGCTGCTGCTGCTGCTGCTGCTGCTGCTGCTGCTGCTGCTGCTGCTGCTGCTGCTGCTGCTGCTGCTGCTGCTGCTGCTGCTGCTGCTGCTGCTGCTGCTGCTGCTGCTGCTGCTGCTGCTGCTGCTGCTGCTGCTGCTGCTGCTGCTGCTGCTGCTGCTGCTGCTGCTGCTGCTGCTGCTGCTGCTGCTGCTGCTGCTGCTGCTGCTGCTGCTGCTGCTGCTGCTGCTGCTGCTGCTGCTGCTGCTGCTGCTGCTGCTGCTGCTGCTGCTGCTGCTGCTGCTGCTGCTGCTGCTGCTGCTGCTGCTGCTGCTGCTGCTGCTGCTGCTGCTGCTGCTGCTGCTGCTGCTGCTGCTGCTGCTGCTGCTGCTGCTGCTGCTGCTGCTGCTGCTGCTGCTGCTGCTGCTGCTGCTGCTGCTGCTGCTGCTGCTGCTGCTGCTGCTGCTGCTGCTGCTGCTGCTGCTGCTGCTGCTGCTGCTGCTGCTGCTGCTGCTGCTGCTGCTGCTGCTGCTGCTGCTGCTGCTGCTGCTGCTGCTGCTGCTGCTGCTGCTGCTGCTGCTGCTGCTGCTGCTGCTGCTGCTGCTGCTGCTGCTGCTGCTGCTGCTGCTGCTGCTGCTGCTGCTGCTGCTGCTGCTGCTGCTGCTGCTGCTGCTGCTGCTGCTGCTGCTGCTGCTGCTGCTGCTGCTGCTGCTGCTGCTGCTGCTGCTGCTGCTGCTGCTGCTGCTGCTGCTGCTGCTGCTGCTGCTGCTGCTGCTGCTGCTGCTGCTGCTGCTGCTGCTGCTGCTGCTGCTGCTGCTGCTGCTGCTGCTGCTGCTGCTGCTGCTGCTGCTGCTGCTGCTGCTGCTGCTGCTGCTGCTGCTGCTGCTGCTGCTGCTGCTGCTGCTGCTGCTGCTGCTGCTGCTGCTGCTGCTGCTGCTGCTGCTGCTGCTGCTGCTGCTGCTGCTGCTGCTGCTGCTGCTGCTGCTGCTGCTGCTGCTGCTGCTGCTGCTGCTGCTGCTGCTGCTGCTGCTGCTGCTGCTGCTGCTGCTGCTGCTGCTGCTGCTGCTGCTGCTGCTGCTGCTGCTGCTGCTGCTGCTGCTGCTGCTGCTGCTGCTGCTGCTGCTGCTGCTGCTGCTGCTGCTGAATTTTTCCAGCTAACCTACTGCAGTTTTTCATGACCGCATTTCTCGATATGCAAGTATAGGCGCGCCTGTAAGAACGTAGATGAACGAGCAATGTCGTTTGCAGCGTCGCTGCTTCTTGGCGCGCTGTGCTTGTCTTTCGCTCTTGGAGGAGAATTCCGGTTCAGGCCACGAAGCCTCTGTCTGGCGTCGACGTCGCAGGGTGCATACGCAACATTCCCCGCGCAGCCCAGGTTCGGACACGTCCCTTCGGATGCCATGTTACGCTCGTCCTGACGCCTGCGTGCATGCCTACGCTGTCGATGCTTCGGAGAAGGAGTAGAAGGAGCGAACACCGCTCGCTTGTCGGCGCAAGCAGGCATGCATTTGCTCTCCGGGGCAGGATGTCTCGCGGGTGCGGTAAGGCTCCCCGGAGGTTGCTGCTGGCGAAATAGGAGGCCGACCGGCCGCGACAGTCGCTGTCGGAGACGAAGCGACAGGAGATGCACGCAAAGGAATGCGTCATTGGGCTCGCAAACACGGTCTATTAGCGTGGACCAATGCGCTGTCCGCTCCTCGCGTGTCCGCTTCGATGCGGGACGAGCTTTCGGGAACATCGAATCGCGTGATGTGGCCTCCCATCTCGGTTCCCGGTTCCAATACCACTTCCGCGAAGGAGGCAGAAAAACAGGCGGATGAAAATAATACTGCCGGCGACTTGCGACGACAGCGGGAGGGGCGAGCGCATATCGTGAGCACGCGCTGGGTTATTTCGCCGGCGCGCATTCCGAGGGAAAATATTGCGATCGTTCCTCGCCAGTTTGGTAGCGTACTCCGTGCGATGTGCGGAAGGTTATAAGCAAGACCTGCATTGATGCGGCGTATAAGCATCATACGACTGCTTCGTATGTGACTATCGTTAGGGCCGATGAAAAGCATGTGAGTCTCCTTCAAAAGCTAACCTAAACCGGCCTGCGGAAACGACGTTGTAAGGAGCTCAGTCGTTTTGGCCGAGGGTCGTCTGAGTTGTGTTTCACATTACACGGCGCACTCTTTGCTAGGCGAAGGGGACGGCTGACCAAAGCTTTGCTCAGCACGATTACTTTGCCATTACCATGCAGTAACTAATGGCTGATGGTCTTTAGGAATTGTGCAGGATAGTAAACCGGTTTCTTTTACCGGTTAACCTCCCTGCCTTTCCTCCTCCTCATCTTCCTCCTTTCTCCTATTGTGGCACGCCAGTTTGCTCTGGATCGTAAAACCACCGCGAAGATGCTTTCTCCTTTTCTCGTGTTTGTATTGGCATTTAATGCGATCGGTAATGTTGTAAACTGAACCCAGGAGACGTGCGTAATGAAATCCTGCGCTGCCCCGTGTACTTCTTTTCTTATGTTTCTGTATCTTTCGATGGTTCAATATGTTAGATTCGCACCAACTAGCCCAAATGGTGACAATGTTAAAGCTCATTTCTTCTTCAGTGGACAACTTTCTTTGTGTTCGGTCTTCAGAGGGCCGAATGTATGTGCGTCAGCATCATCGCGCTCACAACTTGCCAAGCAAGTAACTTTACCGGTCGTATTGCATCAACAACGGTTTGTGCCCATCGAAGATCAACGCGTCCGTTGGGTTCCTTGCACCTTCAGCAGACCGTTGGAAGCGGGTTTTCAAGATCTAAGGTCTGAGCGCTGGAGTCAAGTGATATATCTAGGTAAATCCAGCGCTGTCCCGTCTTCTTCTTTTCTTGTGTTTCTGTGTCTTTCGATAGTTGAGTATGTTAAATTCGCACCAACTAGGCCAAATAATCACCATGTTGAAGGAAATCTTCTTAATTTATTAGATATGTAGGTATGTGTATTCCGCCGCTTTGATTATTCAGTTAAACTCAAATCATTTTAATTCAATAGATTAGTTGATAGTTCATCCCCGTTTCGAACAAGGCGAAACGCAAGACACCTGTTTACTGTCGATGTCAATACACGTATTAAAGAACCCTAGTGGTTGAAATCATTCGAAGCCCACTACTATGGCGTACCCCATTGCCCGAATCGGTTCTGGGGTGTTAACTCACATAAATCAATTTGGTCGGCCCATTTTGTTAGCTCTTTATTTAGAAAAAGGCACGTTTCTCCTTGCATAAAGAAGGCGACATTGAGCCCTTTGACTCAAGTGCTTCCGTTATCGGCATGTGCAGGCTTTCTTTTACATACGAACGTCGTTTTCTTGAGTAGTTTACATTTTGTAATGACATCAAATTCGTGCTTCCTTTCATGTCTTAATGTTTGTGGTGCCACCGATCGCGTGAGGGCAACTCTTTGGAGTGGATAATTTTTAAAACTCACTTTGAAAAAATACTTCATGACAATATCCGAGGAATCATCATAAACTCTTACCCTATATACAGTTCCATGATCACTGTGTGGAAGCATCAAGTTGTATACTTTGTACATAAGGGTAATATACTGAACATTACAGAGAACATATTCCCCGGCACTCTTTAAAGAAAGGCATCTCCATCTGGGAGGCCATTTGCCCAGGATAGGGATTGGACTAAACATCCTTCCATGCTTCGGTCATAGTGCCACAACTGCAGCATCATGTGCCATCTGCGCTCGTTTGGAGAAGGAACAGGCGCTCTCTCAGCTAGTAAAATCACCAAGATTCAGATCCGCAAGAGCCGTAAGCTAGTCGAAGAGCGATGTTGGCAATTAGGTACCAAAAGGACGCTGAAAAATGTCTCACGAAATGGGCGCGGAGCGCGGAAATAGACGAAAAGTTGAAGCGCAATACAGCGGAGCTGGACGACAAGCGACGTCGAGATCCGAAACAGACTGCGCCTCATTTTCTGGCCAGTGTCTGCGCGTCTGTCTTCAACATGATTGTATGGCTCTTCGTTTAAGAAATTCATGCGAGTCTTTAGGATATGAGCTGAACAAAGAGCAAATATGTAAATATATACACTTCCCTCATTTTTTTTTTTTTTTCATACTGTGCCCACCCCCGCGCCGAGTGCATAAGCCTAGAGCATTATTAGGGCGAAGATTTTTGCGTCGCCACTTTCGATCCGGGATAAAACGGGTTTTGTGCAATCGTCTTCCGGGCAAGAGGATAGAGACACGGATGAAATGCCGTCGCGAAATTGCTCTTGATATGACGTGAGCCCGTGAGGCCTCTCATCAGGGCCCGTGTAGAGTCACAGCGCTGCTTTCTTTCATGCAGCGCTGACGAACCTGGTCCATCCGCCATGCCTGACCGGTGAAAGCGGAAATCCGCGGTATTTGCGGCGTGCCACTCGCAGGGCAAAGCCGTTTCGGAGCTGACAGCAGTTTAGTACAAAGCGTTCCCTTCAGCCGCCACTCCGAAGATGACTCGGCTTCTCTGAGGATCGATTACGCGTGGCTCTTCTTCACCAGCAGTTCCATACGTGCTCCGCTCAGCCTGCATTGAGTGCAGTGTTTCCTTTTATTGCAGTTTTTGTTCTCCCCGTCGTAATTATAGGCGGAGGAGGCATCTGCCACCATATTTATTATCAGCACAATAATACCCCTGTCATGGCAAATGATGCACCCTATTTCGTCACAGTTGGCTTGTATCTTCAGCTCCGGAGTTTACGTACACACTGATATGTTGTTAAGAAGGGAACATTGCTGGGCTCTTCTCGAAGGGTCAGATTAAAAATTAACATCACAAGCAATGGTTGCTGATAATTTCGCTAAGAAATGAGAACATTTAGCTATGCAGTGGGATAGTAATTAGCTTTTGATTCCGCTGCCGCTGTGAAGGCATGCGTGTTACTGCGACTGATAGGCTGCACTCGTAGTACACCTGTGTCCAAACCCAAACAGAACTACTTGTGGTGAATAATTCGAAAGGAAAGCTTCGAAAATTGAGGACAGCTTGTATAAAACGTGTGTCCGCACCTGTGTTCACAGACAGCTGTTAAGTAATCGGGATTTACAAAACATTACCCAACCAGGCTTCATTATTGTCAGTGTCTGTCGTGTGAACAGTAACTGCAACCTTAATAATATTGTATCTACTGTAGCAGGCAATTCAATATCTGCTTCATTCTTTTCACTTGCAGGTCACTTCTTTTCGCGTATGACCTTAAGAGGACTCGCACCATCTTAAGAGAAAGGCAAAGCTAGCTATCTCGCTTGTCATTAAATCACGTTATAACCAGTGGTTCTCTTTTTTTTTTATTTCTTTCACACATTGCAGTGTGCTACGTGGACGAAGCCGTTGATGAAATATGCGCCAAAAATACCCTCTTTTTGACTATGCACCGCGCTCGGCCCGCATAGTTTATCAGTGCTGTTTAACACGGATAGAGTAATTATCCGCACGCATTTCAATTCATTCTTCCCAGAGTGAAACTATGATTCCCCGCGGCAATATGCCTCGATTCCCCTCTCTACAAATAGGACCGAGCATAGTCCGAAATGGGTTACGCTCTCAGCCCGTTACCATGCACCGCGCCCTCTCGTGGGATTCTTTTCCTCACTCCGAGCTTCGGCCCAAATCGGGCCTTCGTGGACTGTTGGCGTCCCCGCAGCGTGTTCCCCGTATCCATTCCCTCCGACATCAGCTCCACACGCCGCGCGTGAAGCATCAGTCCCCGGCAAACAGCCAATGCGTCCACGCCGCCCAGCCTTTGATGTCGGCCGCACCGTTCGCAGCCGATGGACTGGCGGCGGGCCCCCGCTTCGGCACCAACGCAGCTGCGCCTCGCTCTCTTCTGCCTTTCTCTGCGAAGGAGGGTGCCCCACCACGACTCTGCACGGCGGAGCACAAGCATTGGTAATGCCGACTCGCGAGCCGCCAATTACCGGGGCGGGCGGAAGCGGCATTATTAATAAGGCTGCTGCCGCAACCCGATGAGCACCCCCTTTCCGTCACCGGGGTGCGGCATCACCAACCCTCTCCCTCCCCTCTCTCTCTTTCTTTCAAAAAAAATATAATAAAAGCGAAGTGATGGCGAATAAAACCACATCCGGAGCCGCTTCTTCCTCACCCTCCATTCAATTTGCAGGACCGCTGGCAGTGCTCACCGCGTGCATGAGGTATGCGTTCAGCTATGCACACACACAAAAAAACCAAGCGTCATCTCACTGGATATGAATTTCGCCTAAAGATTGAATCATTCCACGGACGTGCGCGCTGCCTGATGCACCTATGGGGAAGGAAGGGCTTTGCGGTCATATTTGGGTTGTGCCTTTGGCTACAGGTTGCGGGCGCTGCTTTTAGGAGAGCGTGACACTTGTGTCGTTTCGCTCTCTCGACTCCGCGCCATCCGATAGCTCAGAGGTGGTAGAACGATGCAGCGCGAGGAGAATCGAAGCACGTGTCAGGTAATTCCGATAGGTTTGTTTTCGCACAGAGCGCCAGCGAAAGCGGACCTGCGCGCATGACTCAGGAAATAAAAAAAAATAAAGAGCACGGCAGAATTTGCTTTGGAGTAAAGTGAAAGCACGGATGCTGCTGTTGGTTGCTTGTGGTTGCTTCTAATTGCTTAATTCACTTCTTGTTTACCCATTTTAGTCTTTGGTGCCTTCAAATAGTGCGCCAATCTATTCCTATGCCTTTTTTTCGCTCTACTTCCGCTTGCGTGACGTCGCATCCTTGACGTTACCCTAACTGACTGACTTAACTATTTTAGTTTTCGATACTTTCAAATTGCGCGCCAATCCCTTCCTATGCCCATTTTTTGCCTCGATTTCGCGTTGCTTGACGTGAGCTTAATTGACTAATTTAATTATCTATGTAGTATTTGATACATCTTGACGTCACCCTATTTGACTGACGTAACTATTTTAGTCTTTGATACAGTCTAATGTGGCGCCAAGCCATTGGCCCACGGTAGAGAAGCGGAATTATTAACAGCGTTTCACGGTAGTAAAGCGCTCGGCTGCGAGGTTCGATTCCTGGTGGAAACAATTTTTTTTTTTTTTTTAACGAGGAGGAGTCGCACATCTCTTAAGCGTTGCTAGGCAACACTGGCAGAGCTTGGCGAGGGAGCTCCGTAGCTGGCTTTAGCTGTGACGTCATGCGCACGCGCATAACTAGGCTATTTGGAGCCACGCGAAGGTGTGGTCTGACACGGTTAGTGAAGCTTGCGCTTCAAAACATGGGGCCTGTCAGGAAGACCAAAGATATTTCCACCGGTGCACCCACCTTAGGGAGCTCTGTTATTACGTTTGTTATACACATGGACGGGGAGACATCTAGTTGAGCCGAAAGAGCCGTTAATTACTGAATGAAAAACTTCTGTATTTCATTTGAAGTCATTGTGACCTTGTTATATAGAGCCCTTGTCGTGGGTCCCGGCACGCGTTGCAGCTGATCAATCACCCTAAATAGATCCTCTGTATCTTCGCTAGACATTGCTACCCCCCACTGCACCACTGTGGTGATTGGTATTTCAGGGACTGCCGTTCTCTGCTGTCTGCCCCACTTGATGCGATTAAAGTGTTGGCTAGTTCCCGCTGTTGTGCCCGGCCAAAGCCGCCGAGAAATTAAGCCCGACGCCAAACTTCTTCGGTGAACGCCTCCTTCACAAAATTCGGATACTATTTTGCAAGGCAAAAGTGTACTGGAGGCGAGACCTGCCAAAGGGAGAGAAGTGACGTGTTTCAATATGAGCTGAGCATCCAGACAGCTCGGCGCCATGGCTCAGGCGATAGATTCCTTCTTGCTCCGCGGCATAATTGAGACGCCGTAGTGGAGGACTCCGGAAATTTCGACCACCTGGGGTTCTTTAACGTGCGTTGTCAGTGCACGTTAAAGAACCCCAGGTGGTCGAAATTTCCGGAGTCCTCCACTACGGCGTCTCTCATAGCCGGAGTTGCTTTGGGGCGTTAAACCCCACAAACCAAACAAACCAACCATCAAGAGCGCAGCAAGCTCTCCCATTGGCCCTGCGAAAGTGCTGCCGTCGGATTGGACCATTTGAGCGTCATCGGATTCTTGGGTTACGGAGACTCAAGCGCTTCCATTCCGAGAGTGGGTGAGTTCGTCACTAGCGTCCATCGGGAGCAGTTGCCCCCTGTAGGCTCGTTCACACTTGAGCATTCGGCGGCGAGAGCGAGCGAATTCCGCCGCCGCGGGAGAGAATCCGCCGGAAAGCCAAATCGGACCGGTACCGATTCTCGCCGCCGGATTTTTTTTTCCGTCGAATTCATCAGCTAATATGAAGGCGAGGAAGTTGAGCCGGCGCGGCCCGCGGCGTCGACCGGTTAGCATCCCTGAGGGCCAACATCGCAACAGCTTACTCGCAATCGACTATCGGCTCGCGATAATTGTGACGGCAACAGCCGAAATGCTTTCGATACCGTGACGCCATGAAGCTATATTGTGTACCTTTTTTCGAGAGTTTCCACGTTTCATTACGTCGTTTCGAGCGTTTCGAGAGAGACGATGATCGGTGCGGCTTTGTCTCATAAGCGATAACACACTGAGCGTACAAGTATGTCTGGAATTGAATAATGTAGTCTACATGCATAACAATCTTCACAGCTGTTCTTGAGGCCAATCTAACACAACGATTACTACCAATACGGTCACTGCAGGCTCAAAACGGCCTACGCATCAGAGGGCGTAGCCCGCACCGTGGCCCAGTATAAAGAGCAGAAAAAAATAGATAAAAACGAGGAAGAAAATAATTTACCGCGCGATGGGTCACTGAAAGAAAACGAAAATATAGAGTGCTTGCAATGCAGAATACTTAACGTGTTTCGCAATATTTTGCGATCCTTCTTACACTGCGTATAAGCAAACTAATCCCTCGGTCATCGCAACGCTTCACGAAATGTTTACATAGAAGGTAAGATATAGTTACCGGCAAACTAGTGTCCTGAAGCTTCGTCGCAATTTTTCCTTGAATGTTTGTGCTACAGCCCCGTGTTCAGCGAAAATTACTTCCATGGTATAGCAGAGCATGACCGAAGAGCCAGTGCTTCTAAATTTGCCAGCGCTGTGAAACTCCCTATGTTAAAATGATTCCAGTGCACAACGTAGTGCGCATAGATATCCAAAACATTAGTTACAAGTCCTGAGAGCAAGCAGCAAGCTCCGATGGTCAAGAAGCTGTAATATTTAAAGCGACAGCAATGACCTGTACACCTCGAAACGTAAAGTTCCAACATTATAAATGCGGCCTTGACATAAATTGCAAAACTATTTCACAGGTTAGTGAATTTCTTTGTGGTTGAGTGGTTAGTGCAGGACGCTATGGAGCAAAAAATGATGAGTTCGAATCTGAAGCCCTTTTTCGCCGGGCGACCAGCGCAATAGGGAAGGATCCAATAGGGGAAGAATAACATTTGGAGTAAGATCGACGCTCTCCTTTGTATGAGCGGCAAATATGCCCCTTTTGTTTGCGATGCCTGCAAAGAGCACGATGAAGCTCTTGTTGCCACATTACGTGGGTCAAATGTGCCATGAATAATAATGCGTTTTTCCTTCGGCACTTAGCATAGCTGTATGCTTTAAGTGGCATTTGTAGCTGCAGTCGAGCGGTCAGGTCAGGGTTAACGGGAACTCGCAGTCGAAGCGGCGACGACGGCGATATGTTGGCTCAGAAGTGTGAACAGAGGAGCGTACCGGCGGCAGCAGATTTCGCTCGCTCGCTCCACCGAATGCTCAAGAGTGAATGAGACGCGGCGGAATCTCCCCGGCCGTCGCTACGCGAGCACCGTCGCGTATGGCTATGTTAGCTTTCGGCCGATCTCATTGTGGAAATGCCTGTAAATAGTGTATAAAGCTTTTTCTTCATCTCACCAGCGCCGACTCTGATCAATCGTTACCGCCCAGGGAGCTGACAGCCCTCGTTCACGAAACGGGTGACGAGCGCTACGCAACCAACTCCTTGGCACAACCCTGTTGACGGGGGGGATACTGAGTGATAACCTTACCGGAACAACACGGCATTACAGTCATACGTTAGTTTGGGCTGTAGAAAACGGTGGTGAAAGGGAGGAATTTCGTGTAAAGTAAAGACCTTTGGAGATGAATTTTGTTTTTAAACGTCTGCAGTGGGCCGACTGCCCTCTTTTAAGCTTAGGGTGAAGTTTGAATCGGCGTTGTGGGCTCCTCGGAGAGGATCCATAATTGCGCCGTGCGTCTGTAAGACCGAAAAAGGTGATGCAGCTGTTCTTTCCACACCTTGGAATATTTTCCATGGCCTCCCATTTTATTTGATGAAGATTGTCTTGCGATGATAGACCCCGCGTAAGCCAAGCATATTCCAAGTAAGTTGTTGCGACGTTGTTTGCCTCGTCCGTAGAGTTTTCCTTTTGAAGTCAAAGGAATTGGTCACAAATTGTCGATATGTGAGGCCTTCTTCGATATCTTGGCATGCTTCCAGTCTTAGGGTACCGCCCCAGCTTGCCATATCTCATCATAGTATGGCGTAAGATAATTGATTTGCTTAGGTACACCAAACTTTCGGATGACGCCGTTCTCGGTGCAATTCGTATTTTTGTGGCCTTTCTGACATATCGTGAGTTCAGCCTTTCTGATTGGCCGGCTTAGCTTCTTGTAGCCGGATTGATGATAATTTGCCATGGTTTCTGGGGAAGTGTAAGTGTCAGTATAGGTTCCGCGAACCTTAGTAGTAACTTTTTCGTTGTATCGCTAATAGTTATTAGTAATGTGACTAGCAGTTTTGCTCCTTCACCTTTTCTATTTGACATTGTCTTCAAAATAGAATGTTGTTTATCTTAGTTTTGCCTATAAATAGTTAGACAGCTGGTCCCAGTCATGACGAGCTAGAAGGTAAATGCTGAACGTTTTGTGTGGGTAGGGGGTGCGACTTTGAGCTTGCATTTATCGCACAACCTCTGGCTCTTCTAGCGTTTGCTGAGGCTTGTTCGGGCCTCCCATACTGATATCAGCCAGAGTTTTTACACATGTAAGGTTCCTTGAGGCGTTTTTTCTTATTGGCTTGGGATGGGCGAAGGCAGTGATAACCTCCAAAATTGTGCAATGTGCGCCTGCGTCTTGCTTCTGCGTGTTTCTTTTGCGTACGCCCGGCTTTCATGAGGGAATGGGGTCGTTAACGGCACCTACAATTAGAAAACTTTTATTTATCCGTTCCATTTATCGACGAAAAATGTTTAAATCTACATCGTGTTTCTGAGATGGACGATATACTTCCGTACGATGTGTAAACACCTAATCAAGGGGAGAAGGAACATCCGAAAGGCTGAGCTGTCCTCTATATGCATTTATCGAATTGTTGCCTGTATTGGCTGCGTATAAAGCTCCGGTGGCACTTTTTGTAGTTGTTTTGTAGTAGTGATGTATGGCCCTTATGGTGATCATTTCTCTCCCCAATTCCATTTCCTACGCAGAGTAGCATGTCAGCGCATCCTAAACACAGGCTAAATTAACTGCTTTTAATTAAAGAGTTCTCTCTGTCTCTCGTACGAGTGGCTGCGGAGCTTTCGTCGAGTGCTGGCCTAGTGTAGGCTTTCTCTTTGATTTTATTCGTGGATTAATTGCGCCTTTTCTGTTTTAGCTCCGTAGACGCGAAGGTTCTGCCGTGTAGTGGCTATTATGAGAGTCCATCTGTTTGCTCATTTGTGTAATCTGATTGGTGATGAGTAGCATATGTTGCCCGATTTGTTTTATGATCTGCTAATGTTTCATGGTTCCCATGGCAGCACCCATTTCTTTTGTGCGGGCTTCCCAGTGACCATGTAGAGTGGATCACTATAGGTGTAGGCTGTGGCCTCATGTGGCCAAGGCACCGGTGAGGGAAGGGGCTAGGGTTTCGTTAAATTGTTTGAAAAGGAGGGTTTTGAAGAGCCATAGGTTCGCATGCTTACAAAGCGAGCATTGAGCTGTACATCGGGGTGGCAGACAAAAAGGAAATATATGTTAGGCGCTTTGTATCTCGTGCACTTTTTGCTTTTCCTTAAGATGAGCAGACTATCTCACAGATTGTCCTTCTATCCGTGAACCCCGTGCTGCGACTCTCAACTCGGCGTAGAGTACATGTTTTTACGACCCCACTGCTGACATCTTAGCGATAAATACATCGACATATAAGTTAAAAGCGTGTCCTTGAGGAATCGCAGTGAAAGCAAAACCAGAGCAGTGCTGAAACCAGCAGAGGCACTCTCGTCCTTTTCATATATTTCACCATCAACCGTAGCAACACTTACTCACTGCCAGCAACTACTGCAAGCAGTCAATGCTGGCGCCCATAATGGAGCTCTATCGAGCGTTAATCAATACCCCTCGCCTCTTCGAGAGGACCGAGCGGTACTGCTACAGCAACTGCGCCACAACACGCGTGGCCCCTCTTTCTCTCTTTCACTGTCTTCAAGGCGCTTGGTTTTTCTCCTGAGGAGTGAGGGAGTTACTACTTATTTTCCTTCTCTCCTCTCAAACCAACAGCTTCCCGCCCAAGTAGCTGGCGTCTAAACTATTTAGTAGCGCGGTGCGCCGTGCGTAGAGTTATTAAATAGCTCTCGCCATGTTCAACCATTTACGCCTTCAGTGCTCTATATGCGAAATTTAAACCAGTCTACAAAGCTGGCCGAATGGTTCTGTATTCGTACGGCGGTTCCGAAGAGCGTATGGTCCGACCAACGCGCTGTTGTTCGAAGGCTCTCGTCATTCTTTGCTCCGCAGCAGAACAAATACTCCTGCTATGTCAAAACATTCAAAGCGATCTCTTTGTGACTTGGTTGTGGTAGTGTCGAAGGAATGTTTCCCCACCAGGAAATGCGATGTCGCCTTCCCAGTGTTGGCTGTTCGGTTAGCTCAGTAAGCCAGGAGGCTGGTGCTCCAACTATACGGGACGACATTAGCGAAGGCGCACGCCAGCCCGTATCCGGCCGACGTGTCTCTGTCCCTTCCGCGACCGCCCGCTGATCGGCACCATCTGCGGTGGGCTTACGTCGCCGCTCTGTCAATCCCCAGGCGGTGGAGGGGAACACAGGGAAACAGGGCAGAAGGAGACGACCACAGCGAGATCGACTCGCAGCGGGAAACCCAAAGCGCCATTAATAACCTGGAATTGGCATCTCGGCAAAGCCCATGCCGAGTCCTCGCGTGCCGGGGAGAAACGTGCGTCATCGCCTCGGCTGAGGGAGGCCGCCTTCGACGTGGCGTGCGGGATGAGGCGCGTCACTCGCACGGCGACCGAGGAACAGCCGGCGCTGAAAGGTGCCCGGCCTGAGTGGCGGCGACGGCATGCCGTGCGGCCGTGTGAACCGAGCTCGCTCAGCCACGGTCCATCTGCACCGGAGCTGCATCGAGCTGGGACGCGGTGCCTTCTTCCGCTTTCTCGATGATCCCGGAAATTTATGGGGGACAGCGGCTAAGGCTAGAAAGGGCGTGAGGGGAAGTACACTTCCCGAAGACCATGGCCAAGAATTGCTATTTACTCTTTCGTCCCGGTCTGCCGCGGTGTTATCACTTATAATGCCAAGGACCGTCTAGTGTAAGCTCTGGGGTTTAGTTTCGTTTAACTTCTAAGTTTTGGGTTTGGAGGCAACGCGCTGCCACGTCACGGCTGATTAATGGCCGACCAACAACGTCGTTCACCGGCTCAATTATCAGAGCCGGGCGATAACGAAGAGGCCAAGGATAGGAAAGAAGGAAACAATGGTGGAAACTACGGTTCCCGCATTTGCCTCTGAGTCGCTAAGCAAAGCACGTTTGGTCAAAGAATTTTAACAACCCTTTCTTGGCTCCAAGGACAATGGTTTGTTGTTCAAGCACACTGGAACACACTCGTACGAAATTAACGCGTAAGCTGAAAACAGCAAAAAATATACGAGAGTAAGTTACAGTCATACTTAGGTCTATACTTGAGTGGTTATGGTCAAGCGCGAAATAATAAGAAAAAGGTACGATAAGTTTGTGTTGTTTAACGTTTAATGGAGCAAAGTGGCCTTATGCGTTCGTAGACGATCCGTTCGGAAATCGATTTTCATTCATTAGAGGCCACGCGAATTCTACAAGTCGGTACGACTTTCCTATGGAGAGCAGAATAAGAGAAGTGGGCAGGTCAGAATCGTTTTGATACTTTTTGTGAAAGAGCCAAGGCCATCGTATCCGAAACCTACCCTGCGCCATACAACATGACAGCAGCAATGCCAGTATAATGCAATACCGCTTATTTGAAGAAAAACATAGTCGGTCAGACGGCAAGCGTGCGCACGCCAGGCCCTCGCAGACGTAGACAGGCAGCGATCCAGCATTACAACGGAAGAAGCGCAAAATGTAACAAGCACAGCTTTACCAGACACCTGTCCTCACGCGCCATAAGGGTAAGGATGACAGATAAATCTTCGAGGCTTACTCCATGCATAAGACAACAACCGAGTATAAGTGGTATACACACGCCATCAATCACGCTTGTACTGAACAGCCATCCTATATACATGCGTGCTACACAGTGTGAAGGGCTTATGTACAACCACAATATATATACATATATATAATGATGGAAAACTTGGCTTGGACTGGCGCCAGCACTGCGAAGCGATAGTGATCGGGCGCGATTTAATGCTCTCGATGCATTGACAACAGCTCACTATAGCCAGTGCACAGCTCGCTTTTGGCTGTTCATGTATTCTCGATCATCGCATAAACAGCACGCTTGATACGCAGGCGTTTCTCTGCGGTTTTCTCGCCTATGCAGCCTCGCGCGCCCGGGAAATGCCTCGCAGTTTTCTTACCCCGGCAACACGTACGCGCTAAGCTGCCACAGCTCTCGCACCTCGCGGAAAGTATGGGTACTAATTTATATGTGGCTGTTTCATTTGTTATCAACCCTTACCGGCTGCTGCAGCTCGCTTTTGCCTTGCTCCTTGATTTTCCTTCCTAGATTGCGCCACAATACTTGCGAATTCGTGTGAAATTCATTCGGAAGCACGTGGAATTGCTCATACTCATAACATTTATTCTGTCAGATCCACAACGTGGGGACGAAACCGCCAGGCATGCGAGCTGCCGAAACTTAGTGACCAATTTCGGGCTCCTGCGGTAAGAAAACTGCAATGCGTGGCCCGGGCGTGTGGGTCGCTTCCACTAGCATAACGAGCCGAAACACCTACGTAACGAGCCCGCTGTCTCCGCGGTGTCGGGTATAGTTCACAAAGTAGTCAAATCGATCTGCACACCTGCTATTGTCAGCCACCGTAAACGTACCGAGAGCGTTATCTCACACCAGGTAACTATCGATTCGCGCAGCTAGCGGTAACTCAAGCCACAATTCCGTCCTACTTGCGACTTGCGGGGGTTGTTTGACGCGAATGGTCGTATCGGCCGAAAAGCTTTAGCCACAGGCTGTTCGAGCACTGCTCGACTTTCCAGCCTTACGCCTGCTGGTCGCAAACCGGTGACCAATAAGCGGATCAACTGAAGTGAATGGAATTTGGTTTTATATTAGGCTTCTCGATGCTGGTGAACAGTAAAGACTGACAAGTCTCGTTCCGAACGAGCGCAACTAGGGAAAGCGAACCACGGCTGGCATTTGCAAGTGCGAACATCGGTCGAGCTGAGCGGCTGCCCTTTCGCATGCGCAGACGGTGGCACTCCTTCGGGACTCGCAAGTGTGAATAGGCCATTAAATCTGTGGGTGGCTGTACAATCATTTTTACTTTTGCAATTCTAACTTCCTGTTGTTTCTTAATTGTGCCTCATTTCTTTACACCAGTCTGTGTATATACGGCGGTCGGAAATAAGCCATTTCAGTCGCCAGCAGTCAGCCTTGTGTTACGTATTAATGGTAACAAACATACTAAGCGTGATTGAGAATAACGGCTTGAGGGGCGAGTTGGTGCACGATGAAATGATGCACCATGATGAAATGATGAGTTGGTGCATGATGAATTCGTTTCATTAAGCGTGATTTGTTTGAAATACTGTCACATCTAAATACCGCCGCTATTAGAGACGAAATTAAGCAATTAGTTCATTCGCAGTAAAATTAAAAACAAAGTGTCCACTTGACCTCAACGAAAGATTTCGATTCCTACCTCTACCATCAATGACTGTGTGTGATGTGTTGTCGAACGCATCAGTAAAATTGTCTCAAGCCCAAAAATGAAATGCTGCTGAAAACCTGAATTCAATCTCATTACGTCATAAGAGTCTTAACGGACCTTATATGTCCTCCGTTCGTCCTCTTGCGTAGCGCTGCGTCGTTGACTTGAGGAGGTAGGATGGTGTAAGAGTCCTCTTCGAAAAACGTGTGTCATGGAATGTGTAGGTTTCAGCCAATCGCAGCATGCCCTACGAAAAGGTCGAAATAAGGGTGTCATTGGTTATCGTGTCTGATAGAGCCGTGCAAGTGGCCTCTCTGCGTGTTTTTTGTTACTTTCCCTAAGAGCAGAAGGGAGCCCAGCACGCCTCCAGCCCTACTCCCTCTGTGCTTTGGGAGCGTCTGCTGTCGCAAATCATCAACGGCGCAACAGCGGTGTGCAGGAATGGAACCGGGCTCCGAGGGTGGGCGCTCGCTACACGCTGCCACGTGGGAGGAAATGGCGACCGCTAAAGGAAACCAGCGTGGCGATCGCGACCAGCTTTTCGGTCTCCGTTTCGTGTAACAGTGGCGAAGGGAACGCCTGTCGAGAAACGGAACACAGAGAAAACCGGGCTGATGCACGCAAAGATCCATTAATGGGCGGGGTCGAGCAGCGGGGGGTAGGGCCGGCGGGTGACCCGATGGTTCCCGGGTCACGAAATCCAGGCTCCGCGGGCGTCCGCTTTCCCTGCGGTTTTCGCCATTTTCGCGTTGCGCCGCGACCACCAGCTTCCGCATCAGCCGTTGCTGCCACTGCGCGTCTTTGGTGAAATGCGTCGAGTAAATGAAGTTATGGATGTCTGTGTTGACCGCCGGGTGACCCACTCCCTTCTCCGAGCTCTCTCCCGGGCCGCTCACTCCGTCTTGGCTGGATGTGTCCTCTTTTCGCTTCATTTTTTTTTTTTTTTAGTCCTCTAAACAACAATAACAGCGCAAAAAGCCCAGAAGACAGTGGCGGCGTCTTTCGGGCACAAGCCCGCCCGAGCTGGTGAACAGTTTGTGCTCGCCTGGTTTTTTCGTTTTTCGCGCGAACAGCAGTGGTGGATGATGGAGCAGCCGGGTAATTGCGTTTCCCTCCCGGGCCCTCTCGCTGTTTGCTTCCTCCTCCTTCTAGTTTCGCGTGGCTGTGGTCGCCCGTGGCTCTGATGAGGCGCTCCGATGTATCCAGAGCACCGTTTCGTTCATTTCCTGAGAGTAGCTTATAAACGAGTTTGTATAGCGTTGCTCGGGGCGCTTTCTCGAAGGGACTTATTCGTCTCACGTAAAAGCATATACATTACTACTCCAACTGTCGATCCAATTTCGTTGCTTTCTTCGTTCCTATCTGTTGTGCGTGTGTGTTCGCGCGGCTTCATATCTACCCAGCAAGAATTCTCACGCCTTGATTGTTCTGAGCTCTTTCCAAATTCGGAATTTAAATATTTCACTACTAAACCGGGTGTAATAAACCACGGGATACGTTAATGTTCCTTAACGTTATGCTTTGTTCTTTGTCATTCTTTTTCACAATGTTTATTACTTTGAAAAGGAGAAGAACGAAAAAAAAAAAAGAACAAACGTTTACCCAACCTGGTTTGGCCGTTTGATAAGACGTATCATCATGACCATCGTCACTGATGCCATCGTCATATACGACGTCGTCTATGACGACGGTAATGAATCCGACCTCGGCCATCAGCAGAAGGAGAAAATTCTGATCATTGGTGAAGCCCGCTTGCAGTATGCGCTGCGTTTTGCCTCTGCGGCGGATTTTAGAACCAGCCGCTACGGGTGTGTTTTGAAAAGATGGGCCCGACACAGAGAAAATGAGCCGGAATAGTGACCTTGAGCCTTTTGCACAGTTTCAGTGATAGCTTTGATGGATTTGTGGCAGGCACGCGGCTGCAAAAGAGTACGGCTTCTGGTGGTCGAAATGAATATCTCTGAATGAGGAAAGGCATATACGCCTTCGCAAAGATATATATCGCGCCTCCTTTCTCTTCATTGAACCTCACTCGTCTCGTAACACTATGTACCGCGAGAGGTTCCACAGCACTATTGAAAGAGTTGTCTATCGGAGGTCTGACGGCAATGCCAGAATGCGTTCCTGGGGAGACAGCGGCTACCAAATAGGGCTCTAACCATGCAGTTGCTACATCTATCCCCGTGGAGCAGTTGTAGCGTGGCGAACTGTATTAGTAAATCCTCGCAATCTACAAACAAAGTCTTCACTTTCGCCCTGCTGAACCTTTACTCGGCGACTGAGGAGGCCATGCGATTGAAATGTTGTGGGAAACTGCATCCATGGTGGCAACTCATCCTTGCAATGCTTTAGGTGTGTGTATCGAGCTCAAAACCCTTCAATCAGTCATGCCTTTCGTTTGGCCAGAAAGGTGTCGCCGTGGCGGTTCAGGGGTAAGGTTGCTTGCGTACTGATCGCGAGTTCGATCTCAGAGGCGGCGGAGGCATGTGGACGTGTACTGTGCGGTGAAAGTGGGTGGTGATAATAATAATAATAATAATAATAATAATAATAATAATAATAATAATAATAATAATAATAATAATAATAATAATAATAATAATAATAATAATAATAATAATAATAATAATAGGATGGATGGATGATGGATGGATGATAGTGGCTCTGCCCTTTGTATCGGACGGCAGCTTATGATGATGATGATAATAATCAATCAATCAATCAATCAATCTTTATTTAATGTGCGCAGGAACAACCATGTGGTCTTTGTGCTGCAGCACAAAAAAAAAATGAAAAAGCACAAACATGTTTACACACACAGAGAGAACACAAAAAAAAAAGAAATAAATAATACATGAAATGAAACTGAGACGAAAAGTATCACGGAAATTAAGCAAACAATGAGTATCATCACTTATATACACAGTGAGAGATATTTTTAGCACACCAGGAAATAAAGAAAAAAAAAAGAACGGTAGGTAGAAGAGAAAAAAAAAAACAGATGACTGACATTGATTATAGTAATATAGAAATATACATAAAATAAACAACCATTCCAGGCGCAACAAGTGCATGGTACTTAAAACACAGGCTAGAAATACAGAATAATACAATAAAGAAGTAAAATTGAACAAGGGACAGTAAGATTCGAATATAAAGTTTAAAGTTGAAATATAAGCAAGAAACGGATAAAAAGTAGTTCAAGATACAGACAGCATTGAACAGGAGAAAAAGCAAAAAGTGAAGTAAATACAATTTAAGGCTAGAAAGTGGGAGTTATATGTGATAAAGTACTATTTAGAATACAACGCTACGAACATCCAATGTAAATGAACAGAGCGAGTTTTGGAAGATGTCAAGGTGAGGACAAAAAGAGTTAAATAACCACTGCATCCTGTCCAGAGGGGAGTGGGAATGAAGAGGAGAAACCTGAAATGGTCTGAATTCCCTCATGCTCTTTCGCGGAACGCGCAGTAGGATGTACTCTAAGAGCTGAGGGCACATAATGTGGCCATGAAGGAGTTTGTACAGAAATATGATATCAAGTCTGATACGACGGTAGTGAAGGGAAGGAAGATTCAGTTGGGCGCTCCTGGTGGAGCGAGAGGGGGAAGTTGCGAAAGGAAAGCGATAATGAAATATCCGTAAAAAATTTTTTTGTACTCTGTCAACCTTGTCCAAGTTCGATTTGCAAGTGCCATTCCAAACAACCGACGCATACTCCAAGACCGGGAGGCATATGGACAGGTACAGTTTTAGGAACGGAAGTGGAGTATGGAACTCTCTCGAAAGTCTGCAAACGAATCCGAGTGTGCGCATAGCCCGCTGAGCAATGCGTTTAGTGTGAGAGGAGAAGCTGAGGGTGCGGTCAAAAAGTACACCAAGGTCATTAATTTCATCAACCCTATCCAAGAGCACAGAATTGACAGAATAATGGTAGAGAAAGCTATGTGTTTTACGAGTAAAGGACACAACCCTAGTTTTGGAAGAATTGAGGGTAAGTCGATTCATCGCACACCAATCAGAAAAAGCAGATATGTCCGATTGCAACAACACGCAATCTTGAAAAGAATGTATTACCTTGAATATTTTTATATCATCAGCATAAAGAAGAAACGAGGAGTTCTTTATCGCCGAGGAAACATCATTAATAAAAACGGAGAAGAGAAGCGGGCCTAGTACTGAACCTTGAGGAACTCCACTCGTTGCAGGGTAAACGAAAGAAGTCTGTCCATTGACACTGACAAAGCAGAAGCGATCAAGGAGATAGTTGCGTAGGAGGGCTACGAGAGAGACTTCAACGCCAGAGAGTAGAAGTTTTTCAAGAAGTAGTGAGTGAGTAACAACGTCGAAAGCTTTGCTCATATCACAGTACACAGTGTCAACCTGACCCCTCTGAAGGACTGCTGCAGAGGCATACGTCATAAACGTGACTAGGTTGGTGGAAGTAGAGCGGCCCGACATGAAGCCATGTTGATTCGGTACTATGATATGTTTGAGATGGAAGGAAAGTACGCTGTGCAAAGCTAATTCGAAAAGCTTAGAGGTTGCACATAGAAGAGAAATCGGACGATAATTGGAAACATCAGTTTTGTTTCCAGACTTGAAGACAGGAAACACGCGTGCCATTTTCCACACGCGAGGAAAGGCAGCATTTTTTAAACAGTTATTAAATATGGCAGTCAGTACTGGTACGAAGATATAACTGAAGGCTTTTATTATGGCAGCTGGAATGCCATCAGGTCCAGGAGACAAAGATGGTCTCAGACGCTTAAGACTCTCAGTTATCAACTCCTCGTCAAAGAGAATGGAATTAGATAGTGCACCAGATGGGAGGCAAACGGAATCACAATGTGGATGTTTGTAAACGGAGGAAAAATGTTGTGCAAAACTGTCGGCAACATCCCGAATTTCCGAACCCTGAGAGTCAACTAAGCTGATACTTAAATCTGATTTAATGGAACGCTTGCGAACGTAACGCCAGAACTGACTAGGATGATTTGAGGCATACCTCTCTAAAGACTCAAGATAGGAGTCGTAGTCCCGCTTGTATAAGCGTTTGCAAAGAGAACGCACACGGCGAAACTCATCTGCCCAATTGTGAAACCCAGGGCGTTTCGCTTTACGATGGGCCCGTTCCTTGAGCTTTAACGCCGTTATTAGTTCCCTTGAAAACCAGGAAGGGAACTTCCTACGCGTAGGAGTATGCAAAGGTATGTACCGACGCATACCATCAAGAACTATTTCTGTAAAGCGACTGACTTGTCCATCTGAATCATTAATGTCATTTAAAAGGGACCAGTCGACGGAAGAGAAGAAATTGAAAAGACCGACATAATCACCACGTGCATACGCGAAACGGGGCGAATTCCCCACCCGATCTGAGTTAGTAGAAGGTGAGGCAGAGACAGCAGTAGTAACTAGAAGCGGAGGGTGAAATTTGTCACAGCGAGTCAGCGGTATGTCCGAACTCGAGACTCGAACACTTTCAAAATTCGATAGACAGATGTCAAGAATATTACCGCAACAGTTTTCAATGAAATTGTGTTGCTGCAAAGAGTTAAAGGCTATGAAATCAAGTAGAGCGTTACACTTACTTAATATGTAATGATTGTTGTGAGAAGAAATAAGTGAGTTCCAGTTGATACCAGGAGTATTAAAATCACCTAAAATAAGAAGTTTGTGTTTGCTATGACGGGTTATAACATGTTCGATTGAGAGCAGAACATCATCATAGGCTGAAGGAGGTAGATTCGGAGGAATGTAGAAAGCTGCAAGTAAAAGTTTTTCATGTCGATTTAAAGTGAGCTCGAGCCACACACATTCTTCAACAGTTTCCAGATCGGAACGTCGAACACACTTCACAAAACTGTCAATAGCAATGAGCACTCCACCTCCTCTTGATTTGGGACCTGTTTCAGGGCGGTCGCTACGAAAAACAGAGTAATTATTTGGAAAGAAATCATTGGAAGGAATATCACTTGACAGCCAGGTTTCGGTAACCACAACAGCGGTATAACAAGAGGACAAGACGCTAGAAAAAAATTCTGATCCCTTAGTCCGAAGACCTCGGGCGTTTTGATAATAGATATCCAAATTAGGGGCCACTGCAATTTTGCGTCAGTTCAGAGGGATGAAGCATATCGTCGTAAAGCTTCCCACGAAAGTCCTTGTATATGCAACCCATCGGCCACATCGAAGGCTCAACAAGCTTACTGTAGGATTCTTCATCAACTTCAATATGGAAGGACGAGTAGGAGTCATACCTTGTTTTCAGCTGCCGGCAGGAAATGGGAGTAATATTCACTGATTTTAGGTGGTTGCTAAGGTCTACCGATGTAGTATCGGGACTGAGTTTAGAGACGAAAATAGTCTTCGGACGCTTCTTTTGGTAAATGGCAACGTTCAGGACAGATGAGCTCGATGCGCCAGTAATGGCTCGACTTCGGTGCTTCTTCATCTCACTGGGTAAGTCAACCGCACGGCGAGGAGCAGAGGCAGAAGATGAACAGGGAATATCTCCAGGAGTCATCCCTCGGTGAAGAGCGGCGGAGTAGTCCACAGATGGCTGCTCCTCACGGGTAGGATTGCACACGGAGACAACGAGAGGACGCTCGACGAGAGGACGCTCACACTGCGAAGCAGCGCACCGCACAAGCTCCTGGCGTAGGCCGCGAACATCGGCACGTAAAGAGGCGATAACCTCGGCTTGTTGTACGAAAGCCCGCGAGTTCTCTACACGAAGGCGCTCGTTCTCTTCCCGTAGCTGGGCAACCTCATCGCTCAGAAAAGAGATTCCCTCAAGCGCGTCGAGGAGGAGAGCCCGTAGCGAGGCAAACTCACCGCCATGTTCGCCGGTCGCGGCTGAAGGGGGAAAACCGGTCGGGTGGCTGGGCAGGAGCGGGGCACCAGGGACTCTAGCACCACCGTCGCTAAGACTAACACCGTCAGACGACGACGACGCACACAAATTACACAAGAATGGCCGAGAGCCGGACTTCAGAAGTTGCAGCTCGTCATCCGCCCAGGTGACGCACTTCGTGTGAACACGTTTCGCACAGTCGGCACATCGTAAAAACTGCTGCTTGCCAAAAAACGGGCGGGAGCACAGCGCACATGCGTCCTTACTGGGCGCCATCTTGGAAAAAAAAAAAATAATAATAATAATAATAAAAATAATAATAATAATAATAATAATAATAATAATAATAATAATAATAATAATAATAATAATAATAATAATAATAATAATAACAACAACAACCTCAGGTGGTCGAAATTACCCCTCCATTAAGGCGTCGTTCATATAGCAGATGTCTCCTTTGGACATTAAAATCATCTAAACCAAGCCAACTAACATTTGCAACACTTCGCCTTCGGCGCTTTTAGACAAAAAGACAAAAATAACCCGGCTACGTGTTCAGTCGTAGTATGACGTTTTAAGATAATCGCTTTCTTCACTGAAGAGCTTGGCTGTGCTTGGAGATAGCGAGGCCTTTGCGGAGGTCACTCCACCTATGCCAGGCAGTAAGAGTAAACTTCTGGAGGGAAAGTGTGAAGGAGCCATATGCACGTGTAATATTTAGCGGCTCTGGTAGCTGCTCACGGACAACCGAATAATGAACATGTCGATTGACGAGACAAAACAAGAGGCTTTCTTTTTGTTCGTCCTTCTAAAAAGTAGCGACAGTGCTTTTGGCGGGGACCACCATCTTCAAGAATGTGCCCGACGTACTACAGTAGCCCAGGTGGTTTTAATTAGGCGCACTGGGCATGGAAACTTGTCATCAGCAGGTTTTGCGTCGGAACTGACCATGCTTAATACGCTGTTTCTTTTCGTTTTTCATTTATTAATTTTTTTTGCAGGAACGGAGATTGTGTTTGCTCGCGGTGCAAAGCTTTAGTAAATGGATTATCTTTTCAGTTAAACCTAATGCGGCTCATTTATTGAAGGACCTCCATGTCTTGATGGACTACTCTAACAACCATATGTTGTGTATAAAAATATAAATCAAAGTACATCACTACGATGATTTTAATAACTGACGTCCTCCACTGTTCAAATGCATGAGAACGTTTTCTTTACAGTTTGATCTTCATAATTTCAAAATTTTAGGCTGATCTCCAAAAGCTCCCTTCTTTTCCTTTTCGCTCTGCTCACCTGAAAGCGCCCTGCTGGGTAGTCCACGTGTGTGTATGTGAATTACTGCTCTCCTCACGCATGTTTTCTTGTTTGTCGCCTGAGCGTAATCCCCTACCCACGCCTCCGTTCACACATGAGTGTGAACGGAGGTTTCTTCGTTTTCTTCGCCCTGGAATAGAATGCACACAAGACGGCACCGAAAAAAAACGAACTCTTTTTTTTTTTTCTATCATCGCCTTATTATTCGTTTCTTTGGTCCGAGTAGTCGGAGCGGCTTCGGTGTTTTTGCGGCAGCTATCTTATCTCCCGGCACCGCGAAGTGAAGCGCCGTTCCGCCCCGTCTCGCCTTTGCCCATCCGCATTGTCGCACATTTTAATTACGACTCTGATTGAGTTGTACGGCCCTTGCGCGCGCGTCCCCAAATTGATGTTTTTTTCTTCCGGTTTAATTTTTTATTTTTTCAGGCTTTTACGCTTTGTAGTTGTGTCTTTCGTCTCCGCCTTGAAAGACTCAGCGAGGGCGCATAACTTGGCTCCGGCATGGAAACTGCGCTTCCTATTCGGCTGCTGCACTCGTTCGTCTTTGCATTAGCCTCCTCTGGGACCTCGTTTAACGCAAGCTGTCACCTCATTAGGAAGCAGCTGTTCCCATTAACACTAATGGGGCTTTTCGGGGAGATACCCAAAAAGAGTCGGGGACGAGGAAGATCACGAGAAGATTCCTACCCTCTTCTTTCGCCTCTTGGCCTGCCGTTGTCGTCTTTCGAGACTCAACACATATAGACAAGAGAGAATTTTCCTGGCCTTTGGCTTTGCATGTTGTCTTTTCGACGCGGCCATGCCCATAGAGGTGCTAATACTCAGAAGGCGTGTAGAGGTCGAAGAAACTGTATTTGCGTACTAATCGAGGGCCCTTCGCTTTTGATGCCTGTTGGGCACTTTCTCTTTGAGTAGTTGTGTCCTGTGAGAACACAAAGTTAAGTGGATTTCTGTGGTTATTCACCTGCAGCCTTTGAGGCCTAGTTAGCACTTTGCCATTGCTTACCCACTTGAATTTTCAGTTTTGTTTTTTTTTTGTTCTGCACAGAACTACCGAGAAGAATTTTGTTTTCTGGAAATAAGGCCTCACTTACGAACACTGGTTCACCAGGGTTAAAACCCAGAGCATATGATGTGATTTTCAGTTTTCGTACTGTGTTCAGAATGACATCGAGTTTTTTGCTTAAGATGAAATTCACAACAACGTTGGGTGCATTCCTGTTTTTAGTTGGAACTCTGTGGATAGCATCAATTTGCTCATCGCGATTTTCACTTTAAGTGTAGCTGCCACTTCTGAAACCATATAAGGAAGGGGCCCGTCTGAAGCGGGTGGAATTCCTTTTATCTCGAGATTGTTTCTGCGACTGTATTGCTTCATGTCAATAAATTGTTGACGCCGTACGCACATTTCTTTTTTTTTTATTATTTCCTTGATTTCCTGGGAATCCTCCCTCTGCTGTTGGTTCACAGAAGGAAGCTCTGAACAAACACTCTGTACACTGGTTTTAAGTTCCTAAATGTATCATTCATGAAATTAATGGATGCTTTCAATTCCTTGTGGTCGTCTGCAACACCCCGGATATCTATTCTTTAATAGCCTCTGCGTTATATCAACCAAAACCTTCGCTATTTTCTTCACGGTGTCAGGCGGTTTATCAGCCAGTGTTTGTGTAAACATGGCTAGAGGATTGGTATCAGCGTCGGGTGGTATGTTGGTTGATTAAACCAACAGCTATGCAGTTGCTGCAAGAAGCGGTTCAGGTGCCGAGATGCAAGCAAAGAAGTGAAAATTTGTAACGCACCTGGAAAGCGTGAAGTAAAGGCTTACTTTGCCTGCAGTGGTCGGCTGCCCGAACCGCCTCGTAGTGTGCCGAGTAGATCGTACAACAGGCCTTTATAGGGGTTCTGGTGCGCAGTAAGCAGCGTCCGAGGTTGGTGCGCAACCGCTGTCACTGGCGTTGACATGTGGCTTGTTTTTCCTCGCTGCCACTCATCATCTCTGAAAAGCCAGCAAAAGCGCAGCTAAAGACGCCACTTGTAAGATGAGGTGGATTTCCTATTTACGCAGTAAAATTCAATTTCTTGGCCTCTAAAACCTTTTGGCCACCGTGTGTTCGCTGTGCGAAAATCTCGCTCAGGCAAGAGATCGCTATATTTACATTTTATTTTTGCAAACGACTATATTAGAACCCATTCCTATCAGAGAAAAAGGGAAGCTTTCCGGCTGTATAAGGGGAGAATGAAAAATGACAGTAACACTTGCAACAAGCGATATAAACGCTAACCAGGTGTCATTATAAGGAACCGAATTAGAAGAAAATAAGGCTGTTCATGCTGTTTTTTCTTTGTCCCTCGAAAGAAAGTACGTCGGCTTTGTGGTGGGTATGGTGTATCATGTTCCGCTCGCGTTTGGAATGGGCTTAACGTGATAGACCGGGAGCTGCCTGGCCGACCCTTGCAGAACTGCCAGTCGCACGCTTTGCATTGCAGTGTGCGGTGTTTGATTTAGTTTGGTTTGGTTTATAGGGATTTAAAGTTCCAATTTAACCCGGGCTATGTGGGATGGCGTAATGGAATGTTCCGGAAATTTCGACCACCTGAGGCACAGTACATGGACGCCTTGTGTTTTGGCTTTACCGCAACGTGGCCGCCGCGGCAACGATCTAACCACGATATCGGGATCAGTAGTTGAGCCCTCTCATAGTGAGCCAGCGCGGCGGGGCTTAGCCTTGTGTGACTGTTTCCCCCGAATTCGCAATCAGAACCGTTCCAGTAAAGGTGAGGGTACCAGCCAACTTGAGAACTCGAGGAAGCATATATCACACAGATAAATTCACACATGCATGTGTAAGCAACCCTCCTTGCTCAATGCGTGAGAAGGGCACGCTTACTGGGCGGTTTCAGAGATTCCTTTTTGTGCATTATGTGTTTATTAATTTTTTTGACTGCCTCGTGACATCTGCGGCCACCGATATTTTCTTCCTTATTCCAGTAAAACAAAATTTCCGGGCACATAGCTCTGTGTGTTGACGCGTCCGTTTATTAATTCTTGGTAAAAATAATAATATTGTAATATTACCGACAAATGATTAGACGTCTTAAGAATTGGGAGACGCCCATACGACAGACAGGAAAGATGTGACCTGTGAAATACAAATACAACAAAAGACGAACGTAGAAAACTCAAACAGCCGTATCGAACTCGGGGCTCAGTTTAAGTACCTCAGGTACGAAACACGTGCGCTTGAATGCATGAAAGGCTCTAAAGAATGTCATACAACTAAACACGAAATAATGTGAGAAAACTAAACGTTTAATGAATCTAACAAAAATGGTCAACACGCGCTGTATTGAGCGCCATGCTTTAACAATTTTAAAACACCAGGAGAGAACACATCTACACTTCTGGCACGACGTACTTTTTTGAGAAGCCTTTTACAACCTTTTGACGTATATAGGAAAACATGCTGATTACGTGTACCTGGGGTGGATATACCAGTGCCATTTATTGCTATTTAAACTGGAATTGTGGCTTTTTGGATGTAATATTTGTGTGGCGATCCTACAGAAAATGCATATTTTTTATTGTTTGCTTCTGTGCTGAAGAAAGTTCATCCTGTGAGCTCTTATTATCTTGTTCTATGTAGCATACTTGAGTCGTCACCAAGCTTAGGGAGGGAACTATATCAATGTCGTGGGTTTTTTATATTAAGATATGAATTACACTTCTAAATAAACATATTATTTTAGACGGTTTAACTTATATCACAGTAATGACTATCCCATTTCGTTAGCCTCTATTTCTGCCTTTGTGCCATAGTGTATATATTTCTTGTTATTTCTATTTTCACCTACCCTGTCCTTTCTCCCTGCCACTCACCTATATGACTTCCTCTACCGCTTCCTCACTATTCTTTTATTTTCGTCGCCCAGTTCATATGATTCAGATATCAGAGAGCAGATATCAGGCAAACATCTTTTCCTTCCTTTTGAATATATAATAAATAACCACATACTACTACTTCTTCCTTTATTACAGTTTCCAACTAGCCCAGCTTGTTGTTTTTGTACTTTTCTCACTTTTCGGATTCGTGCTCCATTTTTTGTCCTTGTAATTAAGAATCTTATTAGCAGCCTGACTGTCATCATTTATTGTGACATCAGTGACCCGCAACTTCATGGTGCTTACTAATGGGTAAGTGATGTGCATTATACGCCGACGACTGCCTAGAATATAAATGTTTTAAATGCTGTACGGTGGCCGTGTGCAGGTTCAGAAAAATACATGATTACAATAAGAAGTTCCAGTCTTTAGCGCAACGCACGAGTGACTTGGGAGCACAAAAATATTGTACCCAACAAAAAATGGGAGCATGTGAGCTAACAACTTAAGGTATCCTAGGGATTACCTTGCTGGCGAAGGACATCTGTTACTACTCAACTGGAGCTGAACATTTTGAACTTAATATGGGGTACTTCGAGTTGCGAAGAAGCAAGTTATATACAAAACAAGCTGCCGTGCACTACTTTAGTGTAAGTTAAATAGAAGAAAACTACCACAAATAAAACAATGTGAACGTACTGGTGATCTTCCAGTGATTAGGCGTGCAGAGGCACACGCAGTCTATGTGTAACTATATATTTGGGAAACGAGTAAGCATATGTTTAATATAAACATTATACGAGAAATATTCAAGGAAACCCCTTTTCTATGATGGAATTAGCTGCCCTTCTTTTTTTTTTTAACACAAATAAATAATATAGCCAGAACACAAAAGCGCTAAGGTAAGGCTTCAGCTAGGAGCCATGTTCGCATGGTGAGTACTGTGTTGTCACGCCTGCTCTTCTCTTGTCGAGGTATGCAAAATACGCCTTTTTGTTGCGCCCGTGCAAGTGTTTTAAACGCAATAGATAATCCCACTTAACCGGAAAGACTCGACAATATCAGGACGTTGGAGCTTCACGTCCTGTTCTTCTCACAGCACACAGGACACAACATACGCGGGCTATTTCCTCTCTCTTCTAATGACCTGCGTGGTTTTGTCGTGCCGTCGTAAAGACTATGTAGCAGTGAGCCCAAGTAGGCACACTTTTTCACCGACTAGCTGATCGAAGGTGGGAGTGATAGTGAACAAAGTGATTAGGCATCAGATTACGAGCGGGTATATATAGTGGAGTTGGACTGTGAAAAAGGCTGACCGCCGAAGAATTGACGCGTTTGAATTGTGGTGCTGGCGAAGACTCTTGAGAGTTCCTTGGACTGCCAGAAGATCAAATCAGTCGATATTGTCGACCATAAACCCTGACTGCTCATTGGAGGGTAAAATTTTAAAGTTAAAGCTCAGCTACTTTGGTCATCTGATGAGAAGAGAGGAGTCGCTTGAGAAAGATTTGATGTTGAGAAAGGTTGAGGGTCGCCGGAGAAGGGGTAGGCAGCGAACGCGATGGTTAGATGGCATCCTCGAGGCACTGCAGATGAAGTTATGTGATGTTAGGAAGATAGTGAGAGACCGGAAAGCGTGGCGTGACATGGTTCATAGGGTCACGAAGAGTCGGACACGACTGAACGACTGAACTGGACTGATATATAGTGGTTGCGGTTTGCAGCACTATTATAATAGCAAAACGATGCTGTTTACCCAGCAATCCGAACTTCGCTTCGCGACTTTCGCTTCCTTACATTAGTTATGTTCCACTTCGATCCAGTATAATCTACTAAACGGCCAGCTAACTATACTTTACATGCCAAGAATCCATAGCTTCTCCGATTAAAAGTGTATATTTAGAGCTGAATTCGATGTACATTTATTGTTTCGGTTTACTACAAAACTAAACTTCAACCTCTCTTGGTAGTTTGTGACTGTGTACTTCTTGTATTGTCATTTTAGCGCCGTTCATTTTGAGAGGATATCTATCTTCGCGTATAAATTTCAACGCTATCACTCTAAGTCTAAAATGGGCCTCTTTCCTTTTTAGACACAAAAGGAGGTAGAGAGAAAGAAAGAAATAGAAACAGATAGATTGACAGAGAGAGAGAGAGAGAGAGAGAGAGAGAGAGAGAGAGAGAGAGAGAGAGAGAGAGGGATAATCATAGTGTTTAGCTTCTTTTGAACACGACCTTTAATGTAAGCCATTGCGAAGTGCATGCGTTTCAAGGTAAGCAAGGCCGGGATTAGTTTCTTTTGTGTGCGCAGGCGTATACATTTGAAGTTTTTGAAAGAACGACGGAATTTGCCCTGGCACACGATATCGACTTCTTCTGAATGCGATCAATCGCAAGAGCTCAACGTAAAATCGGATGGCTTCCGCGCTCTTGCGGGCAACCTTTCTCTTACTTCTCTCTAAGCACATTTCTTGCTCAGTTGTGGACGGTGTGAGGCTGAAAGCGGAGATAGGTCTCGAGCGCATTCCATTTTTTTTTTCTTTCACATCGGCGGTGTCCTCAACCTGCCAGCACTGTCTGGCTGCATTAGAAACAGATTGCGGAACGTTGGAAACCCCGCCATAGCAGCGACCTGCGAGCTGGCCTCCCTGTCAGCGATCGCGCCCTTCCCGGCGTTTGCTCTCCTCCGTTCCTTGGGCGCTTCCAGCTGCGCTTCGAGCACTCGTGCTTTCGAACGCCGCGGGGCGGGTAAAATGTGACGGGCGAATAAGACTAGGATCGAAGAGAGCGTTTTCTCTGAAGGCACGTCGTTCGGTCGACCCTGTTCGCTCTTGGATTTTTCTAACAGAGAAGCCAAGGAAGGCGCCCGCGTTCCTGTCCACAGCGACGTCGCCCATACGATCCACTTCGGATCTCGGCGGGTATAGGGAAAGAACGTAGGGAAGAAGTGTCGTGACGGACGGCGAGGAAATTTGAGAGTGGCGGGGGTTGTGGTGCGCGGCGGACACCCTCGCTTCTATTGCGCTCGTTCATCTCCTGACGCCCTCCTGCGCTGTCGGTGCGGACAACGGTGTACGTCGACGCTGCGCATTTCAGCCGCGCTGTTCCTCTGAAGCCGATATGTGACCCATGAGAAGCCTTATAGATGGCTTCGCGCCGCTGGACGTCCGCTCCCACTGCTTTCAAATGGCCTGCCTTGCATTCATTTTTTTCTTCCTTAAATCGCCGCATGTACCGCTACGTCCTATTTGCTTCACGGCGTCTGCATTCGTTCTCTTTGCTCTGAAATTCTTATCTGTGATTTCAATACTGGCTGTTCTGAAAGTGCCGCCTGCGGCAGAGGTCAAGCCTGACTTGAAACTTGCACTTGCTGCAGTGCGCTAGGGGCTTCGACGATGGAGATTTTATTTTGCCCTGATCTCCCTCGCACTAGAAATGCTTCAGGAGCGTGTGGCGATTTAAAATGGCGTGTTACACTGTTGTAATATGTGCATATAAGATTATCAAAGGACGGCAAAATGATTCTTTCGTCGAGTGGCTAGGCCGCGATGGTCTGAAACAGTTAAGGGGACATGCATACCTCGCTTCGATGCTGCGTACCGAAAATATGTCACGCATTCCAAGTTACGCCGAAATCCGCATTGGGTACCGCAAATAAATGGGATTAATCTGAGCGCACCGTAATCTTAGATTGTTCTGAATGGGCGCATAGAGACGATTAGCTGTGTTCCATTCTTAACTTGCGCATCTTTTGATGCCTTGCTGTGAGAAAAAAAAAAAAAGCGAAATGATTAGCAATTCTCGGGCTAGTATGGCTCTTCGTATCGCTTTTAAGTGCCAGCAAGAGAGGGCCATTTCCTGTTGTCATTAAATATTCTGTGCAGAGGAGGGCCCTCTCTGCGCCATTAATCACAGTCTGACTTCCATTTCATTTCGTTTCTCGCATGGTGACTGTTTCGAAGCGGGGACTTTTGCTTCTGTCAATGCAAAAGGGATTTTATAAAGCTGTTACGAAGTTTCGGCAGACTCTCCTGGCTCTGCCTGCAGAAAGGCGAAGATGAGATCAGCCGAGTGGCGTAGCCCGAACAGATCTCAAGGGAACGCAGGTGGCGCACAAAGCATTCCCGGGCGAAATCCATTACGACCACGGCGAGGTCAGGCCGCCGCAGGCGTGTGACGTTGGCAAAATCTTGGCTAGCTTTGAGCTCAGGCAAATACAATCGCGACCCTGGCGCCGACCCCGAGAGCGAACAGCAGCGCAACGATGACTGCTCTCTGTCTTTGCTCCCGCATTTCTCTTCTCGGAGAACGAAAGATCACTTTGCGATTTTCTTGGATTTGTAGCCTGTCGGAACGCCCATTGGACACTTTTTCTCAAGCATAGGTCTGTGCTGGCGGCCGCAATGAGTGAGGCAGAACTTTCTTGAAATTTGAAGAAGGAACTTTGACAGCTACATAGTTTTAAAACGAGAATATACACAGTAATTTCGCGCCGTTTACTGTGCGCTGTTGGGTGTCGACTTTCCGTACAAATGGTAACTGCTCCTGGTGCGAAGCTAGCTCCGCCTCCAAAGTAAGTAGAGAACTAAAAGAACGGCTACAATTAAAACAAAATTTGAAATATGTAATCACAGCTTGAGAGCTGTGCAGCGGAAAAAGAAATGATGATATTTCTCGGCATTCTGCGCGATATTTCAGTGAGTTGTTCAGTCAGTCAACTGAAACTTGTTTTCGTCCCCAGCATTTTTGTTTATCGTCCGTCTTTTCCTAACATAAGTGAGTTCGCGTCCTGTTTTTTTTTTTTTGTATCTTTTTTTTTTTGTTTTGGGGACTGGACTGAGTTCTCATACAAACGGGTTCAGTAAGTTGCGTGTGCGGCCGCCGTGACGGCGCAGCGTACGCACTCAACTAGATTAATCCTCGCACTTTGGCCGCTGTCGGCGCCCTTCCCCTCTGTTCTCCCTTCCCTGTGTGCCTTTCCAGCAGTAAACTTTCTGGTGGTTTAAAGGGGACGCCGACGCAACCGCTTGGCCCGCGAGCGAGTCATGGCCTACGTGTCGTTTATTACTGCGCCACGTGCCACATCGCACTAGTATTGTATCTTTTGTTTTTTGAAGAATTTGCTCTTGTGCGCATCAATGACGAGACATGCGTGGCTGCTACAATTCGTATTGGGTGTCCGGCCCCGTCGCTATGAGAGACGTAGGCGACAGAGGACAGTGAAAATCTTGGACCGGCCAAGAACAATTCCCCGCCCCTCATTCGGCCCCCTTCAAGCAAGCAGCTACACTTCATATTGTATCATTGTCTAGGAGGCGACTGCGGATATATACCCCTTTGTCTGAGGTCGAAAAGGGGCAAATTAAGTCAAGCGCTGAAAGGCCGGATGTAGCACAAATATGTACTGTCGGGAATAAAAGTGGTTTCTTTGCAACAAGGTGCACCGATTGAGAGAGCTCGCGAAAACTACATCTCTCTGCCATCTCCTGACTCTTTCTGGGGTACGTAGATAATAGGGGACCCCTTTTACCCTCAGGCATGTGAGTTGGCTCATTTCAGTGTCTCGCGGTTTCGCTCGGCGGGTTGTTGAACGACGCCGCAGCAGTGTCGAATCTGTGGCGCTAGAAACATCGCAGTGCGCCGAATACATCATATCTCGGCTACGCAACGAAAACAGAATGAACCATTCGCGAGAGCGCTATCGCATCGAAGCTTCTAGGCGAAGCGGAGAGCTACGTATAGAACTCAGCTAACTCACGTGCTTGTCGATGAAGAACAGTATTTCTCGTTCCACATGTTGTCTCTATAGATGTCCTAGCGATGTTTTCCCGAGCTCGGTCGGGGGGTGAGCATTGCTCTGGGCATTGCATGCGTTTGGTGTTCGATTAGTTGTCCGCCTTAAGGACTAATTGCTTATTGCGTTTCACTGCTGAAAACAAGACCGCGAGTTCGATCCCTGAACGTAGTCAGCATGTGAAAGAAGGTGGTCAATGAAGCTCACGAATGATATCTCCACTAGGAACCGTCTCCTATCCACTCTCTGACGTTCATCAAGTAAACAAGCATTTAATAGCTTTTATTTTTTTTTTTTTTTTAGAATTGGCATTGCTCCACATCCTGTACAGAGATCCGAGCTGAGCGCATTAATTCGCATTATGACTTAAAGCGAATGTTCTCAACATCAAGGTACATGAAGTCATTTTTTTACTGACGCTACTTTTGAGATCGCGATACGTATAACTTCGGAGGAAAAAAGAAAGTATCGGCTATACTTTAAGTCGAAACAGATATTATCAGGCCTCTTTTCAAACATGTTTAACGGAGTCTCAAAGTGCAGAAAGAGCTGAGAGCATGATTTTACCGCCATGGCTGCAATAATAAGTTCCCCATAAAACGGAAAGTTAGCGGCGTTGCGAATCCTTTTTTTTTTTTTTCCAGTCACGCACTTAGCTTGAACCTAGATGCGGTAACAGGCTGTGTTTCAAAGTAGCGTAGGTATCGGGCTTAACCAGTATATAGGGGCTATAAAGTGACAAGTAAGGAATATAAAGATCGTAGTGGCCAGCAATAGGTGCTTGTATGGTCGCTGGCGTTTCGACTCCGTGACAACCTCGCAGAGGAAGCTTAGCACATTATAACGATGAAGCAGCAAGTGCATTAGGGTTTACTTGTACAGGTGGCAAGACCAATCCTACTCTTGACGCCTTGTGCACGACCGTTGTGAAGGAGAAAAAAAATGCATGGGACAAAAAATAATTCATGGCTTTCAGAACTTACGAAAAATCCATGGGTCTATCCACGTTTTCTAACACCTTTAGCACCATTACAAAGCAAAGCCACCGAACAGAAGTTTCGTGTCTTTGCCCTGTTAAAGAACGAGTAAGATAGCGCGAAAATGCAGAAAAAAAAAAAGGGCGCGTGCGAGGATAATACACGTGCAACATCTGACAGAAAAAGCCCGGAAGATGTTGTGAGCAGAGACGTCGATTGATTCGTTAGACTCCCTCCTCATAAAGCGGATGTTTATGCCCATTCTGCGTACTTGCATTTCTTACTTACTCCGGAGGAAAAGAAAAAAGAAAAAAACTTTATCGAATAAAAAAAAAAAACGCGCTTTGTAACGGGTAGAAATCAAAGATGTGGGAAGCGACACCAGCGCCGCAATGAATACTGGACACGAAACACGAAAGAGAAAAAAAAAAACAGATAAAATAGATGCTTAAACAATGCACAAGCAGAGGAGGAGAAATGAATGACGCACCGATGAATCCAGTATCGGGGGCCAAATGAGTTGCGCATCATTCCGGGAAATGTACGAGAAACTAATGGTGAGCGGGAAGACACCGATAAGCGAGAATAAAATACGGAACGTATACTCGCGACGCTTAGGAGGCAGAAGCGAGGCAAGAGAAACGGCTCGCGAGCTCATCTAAAGAACCCGAAAGAGAATTACACGAAGGAGGGCAATTCAGGCCCAAGCATTTTATAGAAAGAGGACGGTGGACAGACAAAAAAAAAGAAGGAAAACATGGAAGGAGTAAGTGGCGGTGATGGCGATAGCGGAGAGTGGAGAGTGGAGCAGCGGCGCACGGGCGGCTGGCATCGGATTCCGCGTCTGGATGCACATTCCGCGGACGTAGTTAGTGCGCTTGAATTGATTCATACCGAGGCTTCTCCGACGCTGTTCTTATTGTTGCCGTGCCGGTCGCTGCTGTCGTCGCTGGAAACGAGCGCAAGGGAAGAGAATCGATGAGAGGGGCTCTGCGACCGTCGCCGATTATTGTGTTTTTGTTTTTGTTTCGCTTTCGTCCCTGCAGGGCGGATTTCATCAGGAGTCGCAGTGCGCAAACGAGCACCCCTGCTCCTCATCACCGCTCCTAACCTCTGCCTTCTTTTTTCTTTTAATTTTTTACCTTCCGTTCTTTCGGCCAGTGTTGTAAGTACGATAGAGTTGCTGACGAGACATATGATTGCTTCACTTCTCTTTTAAACTACGTCTCTTCATCTCTAGATAGTTTCTCGTTTTTTATATCACTCGTCCTTCAAAACGGTGTTTTCGGTTTAGGCTTCATTTTTGTGTAACCGCTACTTCTGTTTACGGAATACAATCTATGTGATTGGGAGTGTACTTCTCCGGAGAGGCAGACTGAATGATCGGTTTCGTAGTCACGCACGTTTAAAGGGATGGAGCGGTGAGGAAATTGCTTTTAAGCTCGAAGCATTCGTAATGTCAAGACAACCTTTGCGTTATGGTCCCGAAATTTGATTCTCCGCTTCATTTGCTGGCATTCATGTCCAGGAGCCTGTTGAAGCCTCGCATCTGGCTCGATAATCTCTATTTGTGGCCTTTGTTTAGCTCGAACGTTCAGTTCGTTGCCCACTCTGGCAGCAGTAAAAAGTACCCGTGTATGAGGACAAGTTATGCCTGGCATCCTCTTGTTGATCAATGTGGCTGACGTCTCGGATAAACAGGCTCTGAGTACATCCGTTACCAGTCGCGTCCTCAATCTCATCCGTTTGATAATATCCCGATTTCTGCTCTACCAACCTGTCGCAACGCAATGTGGTGATCGCTTGCTTTCAACCGCCGATACCTAAGTAATTTGCCCTTGGAGGAAGGTTACGAATGTCTATACTTAAGCTTCGGCCAAAAAGCACCAGCACACTAGGTTTATTTGTTTTTACTCTAATTTGGTTCAAAGACCATTTTATAAGCTATTCATTCTAGTTAAGCCGAGTATCTGGCTACGGATTATTTTTGTTGGTACACGGCGGCATTGGGGAATTGAACCCTGGATCTCCCGCATGTAAGGCTGATATGGTCAGGTCGCTAGGCCGCCTCTGCGGTGACATTCTTTCACAGTGAGTGCTCTGGTAGACATCGACAATGAGCGGTGTCGACTTTCTTTCGTTGCTGAATTCCTATGCGAATGTTTTTACTTGCACAAATGTGGATAGCCTTCTACAAGCCTTGCACATCGCGCGATGAAGTTGAATCACTAGAGCGTCGCACTTTTTCTTTCCTATTTTTACCGATGGTTTGTCTTTCGGAGGAGCACGTCTTCAGATATTCACCTCGCATCTTAGTCTGTCAGTCGCGGTTCTTCTCCTGTTCGGTGCGCGCGCAAGGGGTTATGTGTTGAGCCTCGGTTTCAATATCTTTGTGACGTCACAGCTGCAACCGAGAGTATCCCTTGTAAGTTGTAGTCAAAATTCTGCCAAATTTGTCACGCTTTTCTATGTTCATATTTATTATTCCCAAAACATTGAGGAGTATGTTCTGATTAACTTGCTTTTTTCTTTTTTATTTCACCTTGTTTCAAACAGGCTTAACTCAGCCTTTTACTTTGCACTGTCTCCCATAATTTTTCTTGGTGTCACTCACCACGCCCAGGCGAATAACGTTTCAGGAATATGTGACATGCTAGCTGAAATGACGAACAACATGGAGTAGACGGAAAATGAAAATATTTCCTATTCGGGCTCACATTCGCAGCTCACACGAGAAGAAGGAGCGAGTAACAGTGCGTCAGAAGTCTTCGCGCAATCGGTGAGAATGCGTTTCTGGTGCGGTTGCACCCAAGGCTCCACAACGGGACCTTCATTTTATTATTGTGTCTTTTCTTAGTGAGTTTGGCTCTGGTCTGCAGGATCGTCGCGATCGCAATAGAACATTGATATTGCCACAACCTTTCATTGCAACAAGAAAAAAGTCAAGGGGTTAAGGTGTATACTATAAAAGCGTGTAGCAATAGAATGAACACTCTTTCATAATAGGCTCCTGCTGCACCAGAACCTACAGCGTTACCGTGGGGACTGTGAACCTATGAAATAGGGCGCTCAGAATATGAGTGAGTACGGTTCTGAGCAAACTAGAGCATTAACTAGATGTGGAACTAGAATTCATTCTTGACAATGGAAGAACGTCGGGTGTCTTATTGGTGCCAAATCATGTAACATGTGAAGCACGCTGCATACCAAGGCTAGTTCGAAGCAGCAAACCATGAAATGCTTGGAAGTAAGTTATACATCACAGGCGTGGAAATGGTGCAGACCAATACAATCAGTGCAGTATGTGTCGGCATCATTTTATTCATATGACATCAATACTCAAGCGAAAATACTTGCATGTGATCCATTGAGTTTCTTTCTGTGTCTTCATTAAAACCTCTGCGGATGATTTCCGCGTGCATTGACCGATTAAATAAATAATATGCGGCCGTGATTCGGCAGAGAGAGAATGAGAGAGTGGTGGGTGCTTGGCGTTCGGCTCGGCGAGGATGTGGTGCTCTAACCAGGCTTAGTGCTCAGCCCAACTGTCGGCTTAGCTGCGGACCGTCGCGTCTGTCATCCATGACTGATGTGCTGCGCGGCTGGTGGCATGGTCGGGCCCACGAGGGAGGGTCACTGGAGGAGGTCACTCTGCACGCGACACGGACCGGGCTTGCGAGGCATCCGCTCCTCTCCCAGGCATCGGCTTCGCCCACTCACGAGCGCTCCCCGAGCGCTGTCCCTCTCGGTGCTTTTCGCGTGAGTCTGTGGCGCCTACCGCCCAGAGGCCGAGCCCTGTCGTTAGCGTGGGGCTCGAATGGCGGAGCTTTGATGGAGCGGGACGCATTCTGGTCGCGTCAACTGGGGGCGACCTCGCGTTATCCAGCCATTATCCCCCCAGGCGGCTGGGAGAGCCTGCCGGCGTTGCCAGCTCTTTGCGGCCGTCCCTCTTCTGTCCGCATGACTATATAGTGCACCACTAAGTTTGGCTGTGAGAGAGCTGGGCGGGAAAGGAAATGCGAACGTGTGTGTATTGGAAACGACATCTACTTCTATACTGCGTGCTTCTGGCAGGCAAATAGTACGCAAAATGCTCCGCAGCAGTTTATTATGATTAATAGTTTGACCGTCTTCTGAAGGTTGGGCGGTAATTGTGATGTGAAGCCTCGTTGTTATCTACCTAACTTCCTGTGCTTTCAAGCGCGGTGCTACAGCGAACACAGGGAAACAAACATGAAGTAAGAGCACATTTCACAGCTCTAAAGGTTCTACATTTGTCAACATTTTATGAGCCTTGAAGCAGAATGAACTAAGGGTTATTCTTTCCATAGGCGCTATCGCTTTTTACAGAACATCTGATTGTTCATTTAAGCGGTACAAGCCAGTCAGCCTGCTCATGCAAGTTTGTAACCAGCGTGGATCCACGCACTCCTGATGTCATTGGAAGGTGAATGCCGGTTGCTCTGCATGGATGGTGCCTATGCGCCACGTGGGTCCTGATGCCTATGCACGTCTCCTCCCAGGCAACGTGTAGCCTTTGCTTTACCTGCTCTGCCCTTTCAGTTTCTTCCCATTTTAAACGCTCTACTGAAACATCATGACTCACGAAGTTTTTCGCACAAACGAAACTGCGATTGCTTCTATTCGCGGCTTTTGACGTGCTGGATGTGAAATCAAAAAACGTGCAGCCAGCTGAATAGCTAGTGCTAGAATATTTTGAACCAAGCGACGCAAGTTCTGGATCAACAGTTTAGCGAGGCAGCGCACTCCGATTCTCTTTGGTAATTTGAAAATGGCGCTAGAGTTCTTGCAAGCGGCCTTTAGTCGAGGTACCGAACAAGTGCGACTGGCTAGCGTTTTCCAGTAACACCCTTGAATGGATGCGGAAATAGTGCAGAGCGATAGGACGGAAAATGCTAAATAGCTCACAAAGTCACAACCGCTCACAGATATGGCTGTTTAAACGCAATTGTACTAGAGCGGCTGTAGCGTCCAATCAGCCTGAGCGTACCAGCAGCACTATCCCACGGCACCGGGCGCTTAAATGCGCCAATGTGTACATTCTTCCACATTTAAACGGCGCTTACACAAACCGATTATTCGTGAAGTATTCAACGCATCACCGATGGCACCAGGAATATCTATTTGCATTTCAGGTGTTTTTTACTCAGTTGCGAACACTTTCGGTGCAATGTGCACCTGCGCATGCATTCCGAGACAAGTTACTTTCCTAGGCTGGTTTAATCAAATTTCGTGGATAGATTGCACAGGTTTAACATGCATCAGGCAAGAAAATGAAAAAAGTTTGGGCTAGTTTTTGTTTTCTCACGCGGTGAATACAGAGCTAAAAGTGTGCGTTTTGCTCTGTTTCTGCTGTTTTTGGGTCCACTATTGTAACTGTCTGACACCCTGTCGTTGAACTAACTGCGCAATGCATCTCCCTATACTGCCGTAAGCTGCCGAGGTTTTTTGCAATTGTGTCATTGTTTGAAAACAAACTGTCTCATATAAAATGTGGAGTAATATCTGGGCTGCGTCAGACAACGTCAAGCATGCACGCTCTCAATAGAAACAGCAATAATACTAGAGCTTTTGCAACATTTAGCTCAGCTCGGATGACTCTAGCCACTTGTTCACTACGCTTGGTCACATGATAATGAATTTGGTTTGATATAGTAAAATAGAAAGCAGGTACTCGGAGAAAACGCACCAACAATTTTTCATCATTGACAACGATAGAATGCCATCACTGATGGCAATATAAGGTTTGCACTTCCGCCTGTTTCACACAGGACAACGACAGAAACAGAAAACACACGGGAAACAGAGGTGTTACACACTCACCCACACCCAGAATTTTATGTCCTAAACGGCCTCTCTAACCAAATAAGAAATAAATTTTGCTGATTTGTTTTTTTTTTAAACTGAAGGAAAAGAAAAAAGGTAATAAACTGTTGTAGTTTTTTTGTTTTAACCATAATTTATGAAGATGCGCGGTTAGGCTATTTGTTTAATGACAGGGAGACCATGCAGTTTCGGTTTCAGAACATCTCATACTTAAATAGTAAAATGATATAAAGGAGCCGAGGAAATGCAATCGCAGAAAGATTAGCCAAAATGGATACACCTTTGATCCACGTGGAAAACTGTTCAGAGCGATGTGAGCCGGCGCAGCCGTGTACAAGGAAGTACAAGCTCTTTGATGACGGTCGCTGACGCGGAAAGTTTGTTTCCGCTCTGCCGCGCAGACGACGCTGGCAGAAACCGAAAAAAGAGTGCTGGAACCCGAAACTGCAGTGGCGCCAAGTTGTCGTGGTCTCGTTCTTTTCTACAGGCAATAGACGAGGGTGAAAAGAGGCCGAGAAACGACGCCGTGAAATGCCGGCAGAGTGCCCGCTCAACTCTCTACCGCATCTGTAGCCGGAGGAGCGCTCCTCATCCGCGCAGCCTTGCCACCAGAGGGCGGGAGGCGAAGGACGTGCTTGGGAAAAGAAAAGGGCACATAAGCCTAATTCGGTTCTTGCAGTGCCTCTGTTCAGCAACGCAGTACGCGGTAATATCTCGGCCGGCGAAAGAAAGGGGGAGGGGGGTGCAGTGACGTAAATGAAAGGGGAGCCGTACAGTGCCGTTATCTTCTCGATCTCGCTGAGGGACCGTTATTTGGCTACGGGGAATCAGGGCATGCCGTGAGCTGCTACACTCTCACGGATCACTCGCGCACCACTGCACCCGCGCGGCTGCGAAATGTGCTGCAAATTTGCTTCGTGTTTTCTCGCGTCAGTCCATTCGGTTGCCTTTCCGAGAAGGAGACGACGAAGAGAAAGCGCCGCCACCGCCTTCGCGTGGTCGAGCTTCGCGCTCGGTTGAGCCCGCGAGGAGCATTAGTGGGCCTCTGTCTCCGCTGCGAGCTGGAGTTTAGTGCATTAGGAAACCCTCACGAGGCGCGCTGAGCATGTGCCCAGTAGTCACGTGGAGGGGGGGAGAGACAGAGGCTCCCGCCTCCCATCATCGGTGTCTGCAGTCGACATGGCGCCGTCGCAGAAGAAAACCTCACGTGTAGCGCCGGCATTTCTTGCTCCTACTCCTATTTTGCTACGCCATTTATTTGCGGGTGCCTGCTAAGTAGGCCGCCTCTGCCGCTGCGGATGATTGAATCAGGTGACTGCAGTGATAGGAGACGAAATCCCGTTACGACTGGTGAAACTTCTGAGTGTCTTCTCTTCTGGCTTTCTATATTGTAGTAAAAAGGCTATTTTTTCTTCTTTTTTTTTTCGGCACTCCCGCACGCGGTGCGGTCTTCTGAGTAATTCTCTGTTAATTCTGCAAACACTCCTCAAAACATAGTGCACAGCATTGTCGATCTCTAAATTCTATTTCCGTCCAAAGTTCGAGCACCGATAAATTTTTGGTTCAGCCAAATGGAGGAACCTTCGATTATTTTTGTAGAACTCTTATTCTGATCTTTCCGCTGTTTACTGTCCGTGGAACAGTAGAGTTGGGTCGCAATGCCTAAGTGTACATCTATACCAGGGAATTTTCACAGACATATCTTGCCTACAGTTTTCTCTCGCTACAAGCGCTTGCATTTCATGTGCTTAAAAAAATATTGGCACTGCTGACGTTCGTTCTTGTTGTCAGTGTTCAGCTCTGTGTGAATGGCACATACCATGAGGGTGTATTAGCCATCGCGCGTTGCAAGGTCAAGTAGAGAACAGTACATTCAGAATTGCTATAGGTATTGCTATAGAACTTGCAAGGGAGCATCAGCCAACCGCCAAGACAACGGGCCATCTCTGTCTTCCGGCACCAAACATGCTCGTGCATGCCGGTGGCAGTAGTAATGACGATTAACAGACTACAAAACAAACAAAATATTCCATGCTGACATCCAATTTCCTCAACAATAAATACATCCATTGTTGTTGAAAAATAAGCAAAGGGACCCGAAACAGACCTAAAATCTATTTAATTCAGAACGAAAATAGGACGCAGTTATCAGCAGGTTATTTTTAACTGGCGCCAAGATCAAACAAAAAGCCGGTGAACAGCCACTCCCATTAAAGACAAAGCTTCCAAAAGCAAGCAAGGACCAAGAAACGAACTACGTTGGTCGCCTACCCCTGCTGACTTCGCAAATAAAATAGTTGCTTCGACATCGTTTCTTGCGCCGAATCCTGAGGGCACGCTACACTGGAATTCACTTCAGACGAGTAGCAACATTACCTTTTCGGTAAGGGCTTCTCGGGTTTAAATTGACTCACCGGAAGATATGCAAATTACCTCCGAACACATGTCAACATATCAAGCAAGATGCCAAAGAGTTCATTTTCTCTATGGACAGTATAGTTGCATGGCACTGTCGTGTGTCCCTTAGACAGCGTGAGCTCCATACATGCATTTGCAGGTAGGAGAGCAGGATATAAGGCGCACAGGAGAGCTTAGAAGAAGATATGGAATATGAATATGAATATGAATATGAAGGTCCAAAAAAGGAAACTTTTTTGGACCTATATCATCTGCAGCTGCAGTGAGAATTCAATGTGAATTGCTCAAATTTTTGCAGTTTTTTTTTCTGCATTATTTTCCGCATACACTTGTGCATGATATCCTTGATCAACTGTAGAAAGCTTAGACCGAAAAATGCTAAACCGCCGGGTCTACGCGAAGAATGGCAGCGACCGGCTTCACTGAGAGGGATTTCGATAAGTCCACTTTCCTCATATGACTAGAGATGGCGCTCCTTAAAGGAGGCCCACTGTCCAACCTACTTGGCGCCTGCGATGCTGAGCCATCACAGTTTTATCGCTATGTGTATGAGTCAGTGGGTCTCAGGCTGAGTTTTTAACTTTCGATATATGATGGCGTCGGTCATGCTCAGGGAGCAAGAGCTTCGTTTCCCATGAAGCTGCCTGTCGGCATAAAACTGCGTGAAAAATGCACACTTTGCAAGGACTTTCTACAATTTCCGAACACTTGAATAAATTATGAATGTGTCCAACAAAACAAGCAAGCACCGGCGCGGTGACAAAGCTCCCCACGAACACAGAGGAGCGTTGGAGCATCAGAATTTAGCACTGTATTTGGAAGGGCAGAAGCAGAAAAGACTTTCACTGAAAGTGTGGCCATCTTTGCGAAAGTCTTTTCGGTCTTGTGAAGTTAAAGCTTTTAAACCATTTAGTATTCCTGCGATCGCAGTGCCTCTGTTTTTCAATGGCGGCAATCGTGTTTTGGTACAGAAAAAGAAATGAAAGACTCTCTGCCTGTTCGGGAAGATACGTAAAAGCATACGTGTTGGTGGCCGCGGTAGTAAAAAACAATTCCAGATTCTCCGGGCGAAGACACTGGCCCTCTGACGCCTCGTCTCGCGCAGCCGGCTAGCTGGCAGCGGTGTCCGACAGCACCTCCGATGCTATCCGAGCTAGCTGTCAGCCGCGGGCGCAGCTGTACCAGGTCGGAGCCGCTATCACTTGCTACACGGCAGGTTGCAGGATGGGAGCGCAGTCACGACGTAGACAGCGAACGCCTTAGGTTAGTCGTTTCTGTCATCACAGGTGTTCTTTTCTTTTTACTTCCTTTACTTCCCTCGGTGCAAAGAAAAAGGGGTGCCTGATGGGTGGCGTCTGCCTTTCCCTCTGCACTTTTGTTTCGTTTCTGTCAGGGCGGTCTGGTACATGAACTGGAAGCATGAGTATATGAGCGTACAGATAACTGTGACCAACTCCTTAGTGCTTTTGTTCCTTGGAACTGCTTGCACTCGAAAGAGTTCATTGAAGATTGTCTGCACCTTTCATCATTTTCAGTAATTGCTCCCCTTAATGCAGCGTGCTGGTTTGGTTTGCAAGGTTAACGTCCCAAAACGACTCAGGCTATGAGAGACGCCGCAGGGAAGGACTGCAGAAATTTCGTCCATCTGAGGTTCTTTAACATGCACTGACATCACACAGCACGCGGGCTCCTTACTTTTCGCCTCCATCGAAAAGCAGCTGCTGCGGCCTGGATTTGATCCAGCGTCCTATAGGCATAGAAATCGAGCGCCCTAACCATGCAACGGCACCACCACGGCGGGGCACCGCGTGCTGGTCAATTAGCGAGCGTCGCAATACGCACTCTGTAGTGTACTCTTCAACGGCTGCTATATATTATCTAATAGAATGTATATGTCGGCAATCAAACGAGCTTTGCATAAATATAGACAGTGTGAAAAGATATGTAAAGGAAGTAGAAGGCTGTGGAGACAGCACTGTGACCATAGGCCAGCATACCTTAAGTTGCTGTTAAGCGCAACCTGCAAACACGGTTCCTCGTCGTCTTGGTTCTATCAGGGCCGCTTATTAGCAGCAGTTTTCGCTGTCAGAAAAGTGTAAAAGAGAGAGTGAAAAAAGAAAGGGAGGAAGTGTCGCAATACAGAGATCCGCATTATTTCGAAGCGTCTCTTGACAGTGCGGCAATCTGTGCAGCAATGAACAGTCCTGCGTAGCAGTAGTAGTACGTGGCTCTTACATAAAAATAAAGAAAATAATAATACTAACAAACACAATAATAATAATAATATAACGGTAATAAACGATGCTCTAAAAGAGCGTTCATTTGGGCCAGATTGTATATACTTTTTGCGCATGCCCTGTATTTTCTTTAAATTATTGCCTTGGAAGCGAATAAATTCATACAGCGCTTGTCGTGCGTCGGTATCACTTAGGTTTTGTCTTAGTTTGGCTGTATTACTTTATCCCTCAAAGGATAGTAACAGCTATTTGCAGCCTTGGTATTTGCTGTCCCCATAACTGAAGCATCTAACTAGGGCGGCGGAGGTATTGAGATATCGTGGGGCAGGTAATGGAAATCAAGTAGGTGAGTGACAGAGGGAAAGGACAGGGTACCTGCGTGCTAGAATTTCCCTCTTATGTGACGGCAGTTAAGCGTGAGTGCGGCTCTGGCAGCTACTGGACGCATCTTCTACAAGATTTGTGGATGAGGTTGGGGGCACAACGATGATTTATTCGTTTTCCTGTGCTATGCACGGAGAAAATAACTTTCATGCTCATGGACGAAGTGAAGGGAGGCATAGGGGCTTAATTTTATGTGCATCGCAACTTTCGCCAGCAATTAGTCTTCAACCGCACTTAATGCGTCTCTACTGGGACCATGTTAATCGTCATCCCAGCGGTTGTGGCTTTTATATCATAGCTTTGGGCGATGCGCGGGAGTCAGTCTGTAGGTAGTAGGCCGCGCTTCGTCTCTCGGCAGACAAGTGCTGGAAAAGCGCGGCGCGTGAACCCTGTCCACGCCGTCTAATTAAGAGTTCGGCTGTACAGCTCCAGACCGTGTTCTTCACAGCTGCCGACTGCTCTGAAACGAAATTTAGCCACGGCGAGCGAACGTGTTTATCTCTGGGAACGCGACATTTCCTACGCCCACTTGCCAACAGACCGCAGCGAGCCTTGAGGGAGCGGCATGCTCTGCAACGTACCTTCTAATTACCAGTGCACACCTTCGTCCTTCAGTGTTAGTTTCAGTAGGACAGATGTACTTGTTCCCAGGGGAATCTGTTGCAATCCCGTCTAACAGGTCTTTACCAACTCCGGCGCCGGAGCTCGCCCAACGTGTTCTCTGGTTATGAAAGCTTGCGTGACTCCGTGTCCTCCTGACCAGGTAGGCGTAGCATAGGACAGTAGGGTGGTAAGAAGTCGCATTTCGATAATTTTTAATGTGCAGCGGCAAGCGGCAGTCAAAGTTACTATAGGCTCTCACTGCAAGCAAACACTCAAGCATGGAAAATGAAATCTTGATTATGCAGTAGCAGCAATCAATGATGGGGCATGAATGAAAAAAGGGTGACAAACAATCTTCGAAAAAATAGTGCAGGACAAAATAGCATACAAGAGAACAGCTTGCGATGAAACAGTGCGCTTCAAAACACGGTTCGTCAAAAAAGCATGCAAAAAGCCAGCTAGAGCAAAACAGCGCAGAGGAAAAAACAGTACAGTCACAAAACAGCAAAGGTAAAAAAAAAAACAGCATCCCGTCTCCATGACAGTCTGCCCAAAAACTACTACAGCGTCAAAACATCAAAGAAGGAGCATGACAACTTAAGAGCTAGGAGCAGCACGGAAGCACAGAGCAGTACGGTGGAGCATTCCTTGAAAAGAGCGTAGCGCAGAACTAGTGTTGCGCAGCCTTAGTTTTAAACTATTGGATGATATTCTTTTCGCTATTACGCGTTTAATCTCGGCAAACCTGAAAACATTTTGCGCGTTCATCTGCCAGCTTTACTACTAAAGGCCAAATGGTAAGACGTCGAGCGGAGGACCCGCAGATCCGGCGTGTTGGGAAAATCAAGATTTTTTGAAATAGTTTGAAGACACAATTGAGAAAAGTGAAAAGTAAGCAATTTCTGCCGAAAAGAAAAAAGTACGGATGTTAAGATAACAATCGAACACAGAATGTTTAGACAAGTTAAAGCCATTACGCCTCGACCGCGCCGGCACACTAGTTCGCCTTGGTTAAAGCATGGATTTAGATTTATGTCGTGGGATCCTTCACTTAATGTGGTCACTTACGACTGTATGCTGGTAAGTATGCGTGAGATAGTAGAGGCAGTAGAGAATAAGCGCCAAATCACAAACATACTCCACATCATGAATTGCGGGAGATTTGAATGCACAATTTAAATTATTACTGCTGTGCCTGGAGGCGCCATCCCGCAAGCACGCAGCGAAATTCCTACCGGCGGGAGATTTCAGCCAACAGCCTAAATAACTGGTGTGTTTTTAAGCGCGGTGCGAGTGCTTGTAGATGCTGGACGAAGGCGCACAGCCGAGGACCCGTTACGGGAAATGCACACTGCAGTCGTTAACTCATTATACTCTTCGAAATACGGAGCTTGTATTCCCTCATGCTTTTTAATTTTTCTTCCAAAATATAGGACACCGATATGATAAGCTTGATTAAGCGATTTTCACTGAGCCGGTAGCACAATAGTACAAATAGGCGATAACAGTGTCATATTGCAGCTTTGCACTTCCACATATAGCGTAAATGTTCATGATTCTAATCCCGAAGCTTTAACGTCTGAAGCGCACAGCGTTTAAAACAAACAAAAAAAGAAGCTAGATAGAAATTAGGACCGGGAAACTTCTTCCACCGAGAGCTACCATGTTGAAACGCTCATGCGATGTCACAAGCGCAGAGACGGCTCAGCATCGTCTGCAATGCAGGCTGCAGTATTAAAGGACATATCTCGCTTTTTTCCGCAGACGATTGAAGTAGCGGTTGTCGCTCCTGCAGGAGTGCTTATAGAAAACATATTGCTACACAATAAAAAAAAAAAGAAGATAAAAAGAATTTACGTTTTCTTCGGCATATTCAAGGCACGTTCACTCTCGGTGCGCTGTTCACGGTAGTTCCCTTAGCTCATCGACGAAACGATCTGCGAGTTTGTACTGGCGAGGACATCAGCGCCACCAATGGCCGCCAACCGTCGTACCGTGAGATTTTCAGGGCCGCGAGGCGACGAAAGGGCCGATCGTAGGCCGAGCGGAAACATCGCACCCGGCTAGGCAGTGACCCGGATAGCAGCGCTTGTCTGTACCTCGAGCGTGTTAAAAAACAAATTCAGAAAAAAAGCAGCTTTAGTTGAGACGTTTACACTTTAACGCTCATGAGCGGTGAATTCGGGTTCAAATTTCAGTCGGCGAAGGCCAACGAGCCCTTTCTGCTTAGCGAATCCGCAGACTTCGAGCCTGTGATTTCGGCAATAATGGAAAGCACAGTCACAACTTATAACGGTCCCTTGTGGCCATTGAGTCTAATTCTGATCCTAAATCAGTGATCCTAAATCAACGATAGTTTACGCGTGATCATTGAGTCGGAGGTGTCGATGTGCCACTGCATGGCGATCAATGTTGAAAGGAGTCGGCAGCGGTGGGCGCCGGTTTTTGAACAAAGTCGGCAGTTTTGTTTGAAGGAAAGTGTCACGGAGTGTGCTTCCGGATTGAGAAATTAAAGCATTGGTCATAACGCAGAAATAATAAAGCTAGAATTCGCGGGAAACGCTAGTCATATATACGCCGAGTCAACAACTCGGGAGAATCCACCGGCAGGATATAGCATCCTCGCTGTTTCTTGCAGCGCTGTTGTAGTGTGTAAATCAAAAAGGCTATAATCGGTGGGGATCACAAGAAAATATCTCTAATCATGTGATTTCGGCTAGCGCCTTATGCCGCACAAAGGAGTTTAGTATACAGCCATACAGGGCCAAAGTCGTAATCCACGGATCGGTGCATTGCTGCGAAAGTTTTGAGAGCGCAAGGAAATTGGTCTATATTTACGTTTAAGTAGAATGGTTTATATTGACGTTGAAGTACTCATTAGGTGTATACACGAGGTATCCGCTTAACAAGTAGCAGAAAAGCCAGTGTAGCCTCGGAATCCGGTCGCACTTACACGCGGCTGCGAGGGAGGCGAAAGGGAGACCACGGATGCCGTTGGTATACGTGATGGTAGTGAAGCATTCGAATAGCGTTATATTTTACCTTGGCTGTGGGCTGGAGCGCCGGCGACGGAGCTTTTTTTGGGGGGGGCTGCCCATGACCATTCCGGAAATAATAATAATAATAATAATAATAATAATAATAATAATAATAATAATAATAATAATAATAATAATAATAATAATAATAATAATAATAATAATAATAATAATAATAATAATAATAATAATAATCATAATAATTGAATCACACGAAAGGAAAGGCACAGTGTCTGTCACAATTGTTTCTGTGGACACCTGAACTGCAGCGTAAGGGAAAAGAGGAAGATGGGATTGAAAAAGGACAGGGAAGAAGAGGAGCCTTAGTGGAGGATTTCGGAGTAATTTCGACCACCTGCGGATCTTTAACGTGCGCTGACATCGCTCAGCACAAGGACACCTCTTCGTTTCCCCTCCTTGAAAAAGCCGAAAATAGTTAATGGGCGTTTGACTAACACGCACGCACACACGTGCGGGATCTCAAGTTTTCTGTACTCCGTTAATGTCACAAGGCGTGCCCTAAGCGGCACCTTGTGCTTTTTTTTTTTTTTTTTTTTTAGCCTTTCAACCGATGGAGCAGAGGATAATAACTCAGCAGTCAGAAACGCAACGCCGCCCCTCTTTTCGTGACGCACATTGGCGTCAGCAAACACAGGATGTGCCGCTTTGCATATGATACAGGTCCCATAACATACGCATAATATTATTTTAAATGTTTGTTTAATTAATACAGAATGGGCTAATTGAATTCGGCTTCATCGACATTCTCTAGACCATTAGGCCCCGAACAAAGCCAGTTCACCGAGGATAACAAAGCTACCAGCTTATGCGTATATTATGTTTCCAAATATGCAAGTAATTTCATTTTGATAACGGAAACCATTCTAAGCGGCCACCGTCCAGGGCGTGCATGCAATCACATCATTGAGCTAAAATCCGAATAGCAAACGACATCGATCAATGGTTGCTAGACAAGCGAGCGGATTCTAAAACAGCAAAAAAAAAAAAAAAATGTCAATTTAAAAATTGCCACTGCACCGAATAAGCTCATATGTTGGCGAAATATAATTTCACGCATTTGGCGGGAAATTAATAATCAGTTTATTACGGAATATTAGCTGTCTTGTCGTCCTTTAATTATCGTCGAGTCTCCGGAACCACAGTGATGGCTGATTCTGACGCAATAATATGGTTTGAGATAACTGACCTGCAGCCTAAAGAAAGGTAGTGCTGTCTTAATTTAGATGAATCAATTGGTAATGCGCCTGAAAAACTAACTATTATTTCAGGAAAAGTGTGCACATGGCGACCAGCACGGGGTTTTCTCTAAGCACTGTGCCATACAACGCAAGCTAAACTAAATAGGTTGTGGTCGTATGGGTTTGGTTTACCATTCTTACGTCTTTGACAGTTCATCCTTCCTGCCGCCCTGTGCTGTACTACTACAGTGCCTAGAATAGCCTGCTAGTGTGCCGTGCAGCGGCAGTTTCCCATAGGAATGGGTTGCGCCGTTTGTAACCACTGCCACCAGACGCCGCTTAGGGGCGCACTCGAAGTAGGTGTGCGGAAGCACACGCTAGCAGACGTTTTTGTTCTGCAGACGACCGCGCGAAGCTCAGCCGCCGTTGCCGTCTGCGGCAGTGTGTAACTTTTTGGTGCGTATTGTTTGTGCGTACGTATAGGGATGGTCGTTCTTCATGGTAGTGTAGAAGAGTAAGTATGTCCATGGTAAAGCGGTCTTCTAAAGAACAAACATGCTTTGTGCCGATGTGTGGCAGCGCATATCGCTCAAGCAACGATAGCGTGTCTATTCTCGGCGCCGGCGGACCCTGTATGTCTTGTAGAATGGGAGAAGAGCATCAAGCGATCAAATAAGAGGCTGTGATTGAAGGCGGTAGTCTGCGAAAAACATTTCGAAAGCAGTTGCATTGAACGCGCATTTCATGTGACCGTGAATGGTGTCGTTAACGAGATTCCACGCGAGAGACCTCCAGAAGCACAACGCGGTGCCTACGATATTAGTGCCAGCTCGAAAAACCTTGTGCTCCCCAGAGCAACGAAAAAGAGAAAGAGCAAAAAAAGATCGTATGTGAGCAAGCAGAAGCAGTACCCCTCAAATTATTATTTTCTTTTTATGCAAGTATATTAAAAAAAAATAAAAAAAGTTTTTTGCTACCCAATTCTTGGCCGATCCCCCTCTGTGGGTATGTGCCATAAGTTATTTGGACAACAACAACAACAACAGCAGCAGTACCAGCAAAATACGCAAGGAACATGCTGAGCGAGAAAATGCCAACTCGATCGAGAGCGCGGTCGATGACGGCGCGGAAGACAGTGGCGCATCTGAAAACCAGGTGGATACCACATGCCCTGATTATACAGCAGAATCTGGAGGTATCATGGCGCATTCTGGACCGTAGGATTAACACAGATCAACAGTTTTCAAGCCTCCAGACGCTTCTGTTTCAACCTGCGAATATAACAAAGACCGCGAAGTGCAGAGACAGCGCTTGAATTAGCTCTTGAAGTTAAGGCGTTGCCAGTAAGTCGATCCTCCCTATTTTGTGAGGGACAATTAAACTTTGGTCATTCTTGCCTTCCGTTCGGCATTTCGTGCACTGATGCATCTGTAACAAGATTGATACATTGTGCATATACGTATATGTACGCACATATATAGTAAACATGCAAGCATGTATGTTTTGTTACACCATAATATATTTAGTTCCACTTTTGGTTGCCAAAGAAACTTTTTGAAGCCCCTTACCTTTATGGAAAAGAAAAAGGATCTTCTCAAGGTAAGGAATCCAATGAACAGTGAAGGAAAAAACAAAGTAATGTCTTTTTGTTATGTATTACTTGTAAATAAAAAAAGCCGGCATCTTCCTACATCTTGGCTGGTATCTTGCGCGGCCTATCCGCCTACGTAATTACTGCTGGGCATAAAAAGTAATACAAATACGTACCTAAATCCGTGTGAATGCTATGCATATAGATTGCAGAGGTATTCAGTGTGCGCACTCTAAAAAAAAAAAATAATCAGCGATCACATCTTCACCGAGTACGACGCAGTGCGCTCGGCTGCGCGCTGGGCTGGCGGACTCTTGTCTGGTGGTATGAGTAACAACGATGATTTGTCCCGTCTGTCACTCCACTTTTGATCGAGTGAGCACGTACTTTTCTCTTCGCTTATTCACTTATATCTTATTATCCGAAAATCTATGATCTCACCCACACTCAAAAGTATACTACCGTAAGCTACATTATATGAAAGAGCACTCGGCACAGATATAAAGCCCCGCTTTGAACCAAGCCCTATGAACGTGCATGCCTGCATGGCCTAGCGGGGTCTGAATTTGGTTCCATGGGTTTCAGAGTGTTCTATTCCAACTTCACTCTCCCATCACGAAGAAGTGGCCTGAATTATCCAATTCTGCCAACTTGACCATGTGACGTCACTCGGCCTTCCAACCACTGAAAGCACGCGCTTATCGTCTGGGAACTACCAACCTGCCAGAGGCACCTGCCCGTGACGTTTCGCTCAAAGCGCGTGTAATGCCGGATTTTCTGTCAAACAAGGCCTTTAAAGCTGTCGCGCCTCAGAGAATTTAAATATCTTTTCTTTTACAATTTGGGAGAAAGTGCAAAACAGCCTGAACAGGAAGTTTGTCAAATTAGGAGGGAGCGGCTGTGGGGCCACTGCATAGCATAGGACGGGATAAAAGCAAAGAGTTTACTCGATGCTAGAGCTCACGCAAATGGTTTTTATCCAACTATAATAGCTTTTTTTTTTCTTTTCTTTGTAAGTTATTTAGAAAAAGTCGAATTCATAGGAGTGTGACCGATGTGAGGCTACATTTTTTTCATCATATGTACTCGGTAGCACTCACAGTTTAGAGCAAGAGTAGTGGCTCATCATGGCGCGCGGTTTTATGCGACGTTGGCATGAAATGTTTGCTATCAAGGTAGAACGTTAGACCCAATTAATGTTTATTCCCTTGAGGCGTGAGCGCAGCGCCTAACGGTGAAAAATCTGTTCAACTATCTCCCCGCGTTGCCGATGTTTCTGCTGAACATGCCTGTGTCGGCCTGATTCCCGAGGTCTTTCTCCAAGAATCGTGAGCGCGCCGTTTTTCGCGCCGTGTGGAAGACCTCGCTGAAGCCACCTTTAGTTCTCCCGGTCGTTCATTGATTCCCTTTCGGCCAGCCGTTGCCACACCATCAGGGCGATAGCCCGAGTGGCCGGCGGAAGTCGAAGAGCGGGAGGAGGGAACAGTCGGTGGAGCGCATTCTTTCGCCGCGTTACACGGCCTCTCGGGCCCGCCGCGGCCGGTGTGCGGTCGGTCGGCCCGGGTCCTAACGATTGCTCCCTCGCCTCTTGCGATCGGCGCTCCACTTCGCCCCCATCGTGACCTGCTGCGGCCTTCCTCCAGCGTACTCATCAGAGCGGCCGCGTGTTTGGGCTGCCGCTTCGATCGCGCAAAAACTTGCGAAGCTCCTCTCGTGCGCTTCCTCGCTTCACGACTGTGCTGTTCGAGAGCCCATCTTAAGCAGCGAAGAGCTCGGAACCCAGCGAGCGTCTCTTACACAGGACCACCGAACGAAGGCTGGGCGAAAATGTAGCCGCTTTCAGAGCAGCAAAGAAAGACGAACAAAACCAGGAGAACGGGAGGGGTGTCCAATCTCGGCGTCGAACGCCTACCTGATCTAGATTTGAGCTGCGCGTATGCTACTTTTATGCTTGGCACAAATGCTGAGACTTAGAATATATATATATATATATATATATATATATATATATATATATATATATATATATATATATATATATATATATATATATATATATATATATATATATATATATATGCTCGCTTTTGTCAGACAGTTTTTGAACGGCAATACTCCAGTTGAATAAGTGATCGAGATAAAATCCGATACACCGCCATGGGTTGAAGTAGGAAATTCCAATTGGGACATCATTTTTTTCTTTTTTAACTCAGCGAGATATTGCTTGTTGTTAAAATGAAGCCTCGGTGAAATAAAAAAAAAAAAAACACCGAGCCTTATCAACTAAATATATCTCAGTTGAGAACTTGCCCGTATGAAAGCTCACTGCTCGTGCAATATGTCGAGCTTGTCCGTAACCAAGCGTAAACCCACGATATAACTCTGGTACTGGTTCATTCAGTCTCCCTGTAGTCAGGCTATTAGTCGTATTGCAACTGCTCTGAGGGACTCGGAGTGTCTCACTAAAACTTGTAGTTCATCAACTGAGTCGAAGAGACTTCCAATACTTGGCAGTAGTGCATACATTTCTGGCATTTAAAAGCAAATTAGCGCTTCATTTTTAAACTTACTTTTTGAAGTGAAGAGCTCTCTTTTTCATGATTCCGCTAGCTACCTGAAAAAAAAAAAATCTTTTCAAAGCTGATCATTCAGGTGATTCGAAATGGCTGTCAAGAAATTGCTTGGGACTTCGTCTCTACAATATATTGCAAATGTACAAATTCAGGAGCATTCCTTGCATGCCTGTGTTATCTGAGACTTCGAAATTGCTTTTCTGACAACCTCCTCTTACCTGAATATCTTGGTTGACTTTCTGCCCAGCACATGAGGGGCTCATTTTGCCGTCACAATTTCGTTTCAGTTCCGTATAAAACTTCTTACGTCGCATCTGATGGATGGGGAGCTCATTTTGTCGTCACAATTTCGTTTCAGTTTTTATGAAACTTCTTACGTCGCGTCTAAGAGCGCGCAAGAAATTAATACAAAAATGTGGCAGGTCCACGGCCTGGAGCCGCTGTGTCAGACTGCTCCGTTCAATGAACTGGGGCCTCTTCAAAAATGGCATCGTGCTCTATCTTTTGGCAGTTCTAGTTCACGAGGAAACTCTGTAGCAGTCTGTTTTGGTCCCCCTTGCCCTTGTATGCCCCTCGACGCTAGAAGAGCGCTTGAAGAAAAGAAAAGACTTATAAAAGACGGAAACGTCCTGTTTTGAGAGGATGGAGATATTATTATAAAAAAGTAAGTGCTTCGGCACGTTAAGGTTTTCAAGAACTTGTTTGCCATAAGGGAGTGCGTTTCTTTTTTCTTTATTTTTCAGATTTTTGCTTCAAACGTCGTTATCACAGATCTTGACTAGTCTGAACGTTATTTTGTTTCTCCGTGAGCTGAGAGGAAGACTGTAGTTAAAACTATAGTGGTGGCGCATCATCTGGCATTGATTTTGCGACAGTTTTGGGAGATCATTTTATTGCGTTTGAATTCTTATTGCATTCAGTCTCGATTTCTGAATTGTGTATCGTGCATTGAACCTTAGTGCATTTTTCGGCAAAAAAAAAAAAGCCTTTTTATATGCGTGTTTTATTTTCTAGCTTTTGCTTTGCGACGCACGAAACAGCGCTTTACGTTTGCGTTTCCCTTTCGAAGGTTTCAAATATCAGCTTCATTAGTAGAACACTTTCATGTCTTGTAAATTCTCAAAAACGTATCGAATCCAATGTTTACTATGCAATGGAAACCTTACACGACGCGGAGACGTCTTGTTTTTCATTTCGGGGCTTAAGTCAGTGTTCCTCCTTCTAAGCTTAAGGGGCGTTCTATTTCACAATTTGAAGGAGCGCCTGGAATATGGGTGCAATTACTGTGCCGAAAGTCGTCTGCGCAGCGTGTTCTTGTGTCGCGAAATGTTTTCAGAATGTTTTTCGTGTGTTTGTTTTGTCAACTGTGGATTGATTTTTACTTGAAAGCTAAAATTGGCACCAATTTTTTCGTTGTGTTCCACTGAAACTAGAAAATAAAAATCCGACTTAATTTTCGTGCCCGGAAGCTTAATCTAAAACACAGAGCAGGAACTCGCTTGGCGAGAGGAGCCCGTGTGTTTAAGTGAAAAGAGGGTAGAATTAGAATATGCTGTGAGCAGTTATAAGAACGGTAAGGAATTCGACAATCTTATTGACTTCGACAGTGAATGCGCCCACGACTGCGCCCTGGCTGCGCAGCCATGAAAGGCTGTTGGGCGCACTCGGCACATCTGAGCGTAAAGGCCGCCGCTGGCGCTTGACCACGAGTCGTTGGCTCCGCTCTGCCCGAATTCGCCGCCGCCCGGAGGGAGTGGAGTCGGGAGGGAATTCGCTGGTACCGATCCACGCTTGGGTGGTTTCCAACGTGCCCGAACTGGCTGTGACTGACAACGACTCTGGGAAGCTCAGCCGACCGTGTGATTCACGAGCTGTCAGTCCTTGAGGGAGCCCTGAATAACGCAAAACTATTTTTTCGCACTTTAATCGTTTTCTTATGCGTGCTCGTTGAAGATGCATTGTAATGAATTTTTAATTCCCCATTTTATTTCATGCCCCAAGTGAAGGTTCTTTTACGACAGTTCTGCTGAGTTTCGTTATTTTAAAAGTATCGCCGTCCTAAAATTATTAGTACGACAATCTCTTTAGTCCCTGAAAAACATTCTATGCCTAATAGGCGGCCCTGCAGGAGGCATTACGATGTATTGCCCCAGATGTGTTACCGCGATCGTATATCTGAATGGAAGGCCGCATTTTTATTTTTCATAAGAGAAGCCCGCTAGTTCAATTTTGTCGCTGTACGGCAACAAAGGCGCAAGATAATTCGCGTGGCAGCAATTTATTAACAACCATTTTGGTTCCGTAAACGGCATTCTTTTTAGTTTTTACGATACTACACGTGCATTTTGTTATTAGATCTGAGTTAGCGCGAAATATTTACACCAAAAGAAATCAGGTTTCGAAAATAAACTTCTAGATGGTACAACGCTCTAAGATCATGGATGTAAGTACATGCATTTTACATACAAATCGCAATCAACGATATTTATGTGAAATCAGCGAAACTCAAGCTACGATAACCAAACAATAAATAATAATCTACATAAGTTACGTTTATGGCGTTTTGCTAAAAAAAGTGTTCACATGCTCTTCTACTTCACACTATCATTTTTATTTTTTTTTTCTTAGATTCAGGAAAATGCTGTAGAGCTTACCTGACTAAAGACGGTTTAGGTTGGATCATATAGTTTACAGTCGTCATGGGGCATCAGTTGTTAGGAACTCCGTAGTGGGTAGCTCTGGAGTAATTTCTACCACCTCCGTGTGTTTAAAAGGAAATTGAAATGGTATTTATACTCGTATTTTGATGCAACCAAGCAGTTGATTTGGTTTCTTTGAGTACTACAATAAAACGTAAGACGTCTACCTAGACCCTGTAATTCGGTAGTAACATTAAAAAAAAAAAAAGCTTCTTGTGTTCTTAACCGCCTCTGCATATGACGTAAAGTGAGCCCTCTAGATTCGCCCTCTCATCAGGCACGGACAAGTAACGTGGTCAGGAAAGGACGCGGCGGACGCACGCATAATTTATTTGCTTAATTTTTTCTTTGAACATTCCCGTGTGTTCGGTTGAGGGACGAGAAGTAATATTTCGTTTGCAGATCTTCGGTGATGGTGAAGCATGATTCATTAAACTGCAATCAAATAACAGAGTACGCGGTCAGCCTCCATTTCGTCTCTATTGAAACGCCACCTCCGTGGACACAAAATTCGAGTTTTAAAGTCTCGAAGCGACACATTGGTTAAAAAGGACGCAACAGGAAAATGATCCGGATTAACGTACACCACCTCGATTTCATTACCGTTCGCCGACATGACCACAAGATACAAGAAGAGACCCGAACGACCACACATGACCCCATTGATCAGATGTGATGACCATAGATCTCACGACCCAAGACACCGCTATACTTCAAGACATCCTCTCCTGCCTATGCCATGCGGTGCGTGCCTTGGCCTCCGCCAGCGAGTCGTGACAACGTATGGTCCGAGATTGTCCTGGGCCAAGGTTAATCTGGAATCATCGGGCCGGCAAGCCGTTCTATTCGTCCTTCTTTCTCTTCTTCTTCAAGCATCCAGATACGTCAATCATCGTCATCAACATCGGTAAACTTCCTCGTCCACGATCGGGATGATCGCTCGGTGGCCCCGGGTCATGTTACGGACGAGTAACAAAGAAGAAGCGGGCCGTGACGCGGGCAGGAGCGCCCGCGCTAGGCCCGTTAACATATTCATAACGTCATCTCACTGCCATCGAACATCTCTCTGTCCTCTATTCTCCACTTGTCATCGGCTTGCCGCTTCTTAACAATATCATCTGTGGCACCATACTGCATTGTAAGAAAAAATTGTCAATCATTTCTTCTAAAACCGATGACTTATTTTATTTTGTGCGCGACAATGTACGTACGTACATGCATACATGCACACATACATACATACATACATACATACATACATACATACATACATACATACATACATACATACATACATACATACATACATACATACATACATACATACATACATACATACATACATACATACATACATACATACATACATACATACATACATACATACATACATACATACATACATACATACATACATACATACATACATACATACATACATACATACATACATACATACATACATACATACATACATACATACATACATACATACATACATACATACATACATACATACATACATACATACATACATACATACATACATACATACATACATACATACATACATACATACATACATACATACATACATACATACATACATACATACATACATACATACATACATACATAGGTCGGTACGTAGGGTAAGGTAAGTTTATTGATTTATTAATTCAAAATACCTTACAAGGCACAGAAGGGCATTGAGTAAGGGGGGGGGGGCAAAATTGCGAAGTACAATAGGAATAATACAACGCGCAGTACAAGACAGAGTAAAACAATTAAGATTATACAGGGTAAATATAATGACAAGACATACATCACCGCGAGCAACAGTTTAGTAAAGGGTACATAAGATTCCTTCGCATCAAAGCATTTGATTGCATCTAAGTTGTTTTCCAACTATAACGCATGGGGTTTGTAACGCAGGCAATAATTTTTGTAACCAATCTATAGGAGTGTTCTCATGTATTCTGCCTGCAAGTGGTTTTCTTGGCGTTTTGGTTGCACTTCTTAGCATGTAAAAATGGGCCATGCTACCCCAAAAGATGTTTTGTGAAGTTGGCTTCACCTTTACAAGAGTCGTTGTGCAGAAAAGACAGCTTTACAAAAAACTGAAGTCTGCGGTTCCTGTGTGATAAATGTGGCGCCCTGGAGCCCGAATTTTTTAATGAAGCCGGAATCCAGTTCTTCCAGCTTTAATTGCGAGCTCTCTCGTATGCCAGCAATAGAAAGAAAAAAGCAGATAGTGTTGACAAAGCCTTGCGCTGAAAATTGAGAGCCTGCATGTTCTTGTGAAGTGCCCAAAACAGGAAGAAGCGAACAAGGCGCGTAATGCTTCTAGCTACATTTACTCCACGAAAAAAATACAATAGGACGATTTCTTGGAACTGAAACGCACTTATTCGCATATTTGAGGAAGCTACAGCAATGCTAAATGTAGGTAACAAGGCACGAAGAAGCGTGCTTGTTGAGCGGACGGTGGGCGCATGCTTTTTTCACTAAGGAGCTGCCTATATAGAGGACTAGATTAGGTGAAGAGGACGCTGTTTCGCTTCGAAAGTGTTCTTTTTGCCGTCTTTTTCTGCCATTTAGTATCCGAGTGTGAGAGAACTCCATCTGTCAGTACAGCTGGAGCAACTACTCACTATGTTTATTTTGGTATAGTTTTGGTGGACCATATGCGGCGTTTATTCCCGCGGGGTACTCTGCATTGATCGGTTGAGTTCAGGAAAGAATAAATAAGATTTGGCGCTTGAATGGAAATTTAACTGTAAAAGCAATTACATTTAAAGAATTATCTAAACAGTGCCGGGTCACTTCATTCCAGTACGTTTCTGTACAGGCCTCAACTAGTGAAATATTCACAGAAACGCCCATGCTTTCCGCTCTGACCGGCAGCTACGAAATAACGATAATGGCCACACCTTCGGCGCTGCCAAATTCACAGTAGCATCAAAGCAGCCATCCTTTAAACAACGCCGGCAGATTGAGTTCGGCGTCCAATGGCTGCTGCCCATGCAATTGTTTCAAATGCTTGGGGAAACGCTAAACGCAAAAAAGACACATAAAACCTCAAGAACCGATAAGGCAGCTCCGAGGCAGACCACGCTGATGTCGGAGCCACGAAGAGCTTTGGTCTCGGTAACGAGCCGAAAACTGCCATCGGCTGCATTGTGGCCGAGACGGCTGCGGCGCCTCGGAGGAGAAGTCATCGATAGCGCCCTAACGCGTCCACGTCCCTAGCCTTCTCTGCTTCTTTTCGAGGGGACGGAACCAAGCCACCGCCAAATCGTTGTGCTTTACTTCTTGCTCGTCGCTGGCGATATCACGCTGTCCGATATAGATATTACTCTCGTGCGAGGCTTTCTTAAGTCGCTTTATTGTCCGCTCCTTCCCAGCGCGCCGACGCCCCGCCACGTTCATATATCTGGACTCGCCATTGTGCTTCTGTAACCATTGTAAGACCGCGCCGCATCCCCCATCCTCAGCAGCGGCTACTTCCTGAAATCTCATCTGCTATTTATTCAATACAGGGCGGCTGTTCGCAGCTGAGTCAAAGGTCGTTAAACTCAAAGTCAACATCGGGAATTCCGGTACCCTTTTTTTAATGGGCTCTGTCTCCTTTGAGGCTCACTGTGGCGGTGAAGTAATGAAAAGAGTTAAGGAGGGAGCTTGCGCTCGGTTTCCGATAACATTGTAGCGTTTATAATGTATAACGTGGCTATGTCAGTCGTTTCTTTGTCTTTGGGCTCGGAATTATCGTTACTTGTGTGAAACGACGCGTCACTTGGATGGGATGTTTATCCTTTTCATTCGTCGCCTGTGACGGCCGCTTTTAAGTAAAAAGATGATAATTTTAACAGTGATGCGTTGGAAGAAATACTAGTCCTGCTCGGTTTGGTGCAGCGTGTGCGAACGTATAACGCCAGGCTTCTTCACCTCGGACGTCGGTGTCGCGGTGTATGCTCGTGGAGTTTTTTCTGTCTCTGATTAACCGAATTCTTCAAAGCAATGTTTGTTTCTTGGTAGCTTCAGTTGTCAAATTTATATTTCGTACTGATGGGTGGTCAGGGTTGGGGAAGCCGCTGGCCTATTCTAAATCCAGACGTTGAACAGTGTAACAACGCCTGCCTGACGTCGTGTCCATTGCTCTCTTCTCCGCAGTGAAATCCTAGAGCATGCTTCCATTTAGGGCATGCATCTCCCGCTACGCCAGTAATTTTGGCTTAATGAGCGTTGGCGCTCTTCAGCCGATGAATAGAATGTCCGGATTTTACAAATTATTTTGGTTTCAGAATTCATAGCGAGCGTTAATTGTGTTTGCTGTAAACAAGCGACTGTGCAGTATGATGAGCGCCCGGCTCAAGCAAAGCCTCTAATTTGAAATGTTTTTTTTTTTAATCGAACTACTATTTGTTATAAGTTGGTCCGCTTGCTCGCCATCGCTTGTGACGAAGCGTATGCTGGTGTGGCACGCCACCGGTCCTGCAATCGAGACTGGGTGCAGCTCAATTCTCAGGTCGACTAGCGTTTGGAAGCGTTCCACAATTATTCGCGGTTCAGGAAATTACTTCGAGTCTAGTGGCATCTGTTGTCGGTGCTGTTTGTCGTAGATTTAAAACATTCTTTCACCCTGCTAGCGGCTAACCTTGTAGTACAATAGAGATGTTTGGCATGCACGTAGGAGAATCGTGAGAAGTTTAGTTGGTGTTCTATCTAGGCTGAAGCCAGCTATGTACGGCCGCAATACGTGTCTTCTGGTGGAGGTTATCTCCGTTTTCTGCGGTTAGCTGAGGGCTAAGTAAACATTTCACTGCCAGCAGCCACTGGGTACCGGGCTTTGGTTCCAGCTTCCACAAATGAATAAAGCTCTTACCAGATTATTTGGCGTATGTTTTAGGCATTAACTTAGGGCTCAACTTGGAGTAAAGCATTCCTTTGTGAGTTCCAGATTGCTAGGGTGTTGTTTCACTTTAATAGGAAGCCTTGACTTTTGTCTTAACAGAGCTAAAGAACACTTTCTACTTAGCGTTGATTTTCTTTCGGCGCTCTCAATTATTTCCCTCATAAGCGGTATCACAGAAATTTGTCTCATCAGTGGCCATAGCGTATAAAACTGCTTCGGGTCCATTTATGCAGAAACTTTGCAAACGATCCGAGAAAAAAATGCCGATGGCTGCAGCATTCACCCAATGTAGCATACGCTGCCAATGTTCAGAAAGGGCTCCTAATGTGGTTTCTTTCTTTTAAACCTGGCATGTAATAAATTTATGGATGTTATGAACACTGGCGAATATCTTAGGACGCATGAAACACAGGCTGTATTACTGGGGAAATGATCGTTACTTTTTCAAATTCTGCCTTTTTTTTTTCTGTAATTCGACTTCTCTGTTTCTCTCAAATAAAGTGAAACTTCTCGGGGCGTAAATATACTTTCTCTGTCTGTCATGCACATGCCTTCGCAGCTAAACGTTACCGTGACTCTGCAACAAACGAACTCACACATTTGATTAGGCGTGTATCCTGATTTGGTAACTTCTGTTATTACTTGGTATAATTTTACATTTCGTTTTGGTTAATAGGATTAACTTCAGAAAATGAAACGGATAACTAGAGACGTCGTAGTGGATGGCTCTCTAGGATTTCTTCCACCCTGTGTTCTTAACGTGCACTGATAACGCACAGTACATGGGTGCCTTACAATCCGTTCCAAACTGAGCGGATAGGGTGTAGGGGAAGGTGTGGGTTTAGAAGTGCTGCTAAGAGCAGCACTTCTAAAGCATCTGGAAAACATCTGGTGCAACATAAAATTTGAATTTAAAATTTGGAAATAGATATTTATGTGGAAGCTCGTATTGCTCGCCTTTTATATTTTTTTTTTGTCCGCGGAATATTGGGTGCTCTACAAACACGTATGTTACAATGCTCTACAACCACATGTTAAGCTCGATAAGGAAAAATATTCTGGCAGCTTTTTGAGAATGGTGTTTTCAAGCACGAGCGTTGCTTATATGATTATTTGACTATGATGCATGCATTGTTGCCCCTGCTGATTGTGCGTGTCCTTTTTCTTGCTCATTTCAGGTGAGTACTGACACGAGGGGCCCACCAGCCACTCCAAGTGGCCCAACCAGAGATGGGGCGAGGCGGCGTGTCAACCGGTATTCTCGCTGTCTCGTTCGAGGACATCGCTCGCAAACGGTGCTGCCTCTCGACACTGACATTAAAAAGTGGCTTTCTTTTCGTCGACTTTATTAATAAAGTAACAGAAACCGAAAGAGCACCTCTAGGCTGCGTTGCATTAGGAATGAAGCATAGGGTAATATTCTCAAAATGTGTTGGAAAGTGGAAGCCGTTATCTGAGTAGTTTCACCCAAAAGATGGGTGGCGTAGGGCTTTAAATTGGAGATCGGAGCTGGGTGAGGGTGGTGTAATCGCGTGGCTGTATCTATGTATAATGACGAATAACAAGGGCAAAATCTTTTCTAGTGCCACCGCAAGTCTATATATTCCGCAGAAACTAGTGGCAAAAAGACAACAACACTGGTACTTTAATAAAAAGCAGTGTCCCACAAGGTACCAAGCTATTCTCTTTTCTTTAAATTCTAATGGCAACATTGCGGCTGAATGGTGCAATCTTAGGCGCTTGCAAGTTTGTTATTTAGTTCCCACAGAGGGCCTTTAGTTTTACGTTGAACAAGTGAGAGACGCCGCTTGGCCCTAGATGAGAAGCTGTTTATGTTAATAAGGATAGAGGGGTGCATGAAGACACTATGCGTCAAAGCAGCAGACAAAAACGGTACAGCTACAGAACAGCGCGGCAAATATAAACCCGCGACAAAACGCCGCGTGGTAAATTCAGTATTGCGACACTGCACGGCAAGGATAAAAAAGCAAAGATCAGGGCAATGCAATGCATCATGTGCTTGAACAGTGCATGTGGCAGAGCAGGGGATTATGCAGTGGTCGCATTCTTCGGTGATCTAATTAGAAATTATTTGAGCACGAATTTCCGTCACTATGCGTCTATTGCTTCGACTGTGCTTCCAATCGCTAAGCCACAGCGTTGCGTAAAGTTTTGTGCACGGACAGCAGCACAATTCCTCATTTAAATTTCGTCGCGTACCTACAATCTTTGTGAAATGTGATGCTGGTTCATCAATACCCAATTCTCAGGTTAGGCATTTGTGCTTTGCACAACATAGAAGCGAGAAAAACGGCTATTACTGTACTTGGGTTTTAGCACAGAAAGACAGTATAGTTCCCTGTCCTAGCTGTCAACTTCGTTCCTTTTTGTGCTTGTCTGTCTGCCCTAAAACACAAGTCAAGTAATGCATCGGCTAGCCTGTAAAAATGTTTTCTCAAAAATGAGTACATGGCGCGGAAGAATTGTAATATCCTAGGTACTTTGCAACTTTACTTGACCTAACCGTATCTAACCCAACTTAACGAAACTTCCCTTAGGTAAAAACACCGCTGCGTTCGCCCTTTGCGGTTATGGCACTAACAGTTTACCCACCTGCGGCGGTACACCATGCTGCGCTGTGCTGTTTTATCATCTTGCTGTTTTGTTCTTGTGAATTTTTGTTTTCATGCTTTGTCATATGCCGTCTTGTCATGCATAATTTCTCTTCATTATGCTGCTTTCACCTTGTGTTCTTTTGTTGCTTTCTCGTTTTTTTTCGAGCCGTTCTGACTCGTGATTTTTCGTTGGTTGCTGTTATTTCGTGTTCCAGATACCGGATAATAATTCTCAGACCTGACTTCGATGTATTTCTGTACAGCGTCTGCATTCCAAGCCGTCGCTGAGCAAAGTTATCAAACTGCGTGCCACAAACGTTTTCATCTGTTGCTAAGAAGGCAGAAGTAGCAACATTTTTTATTTTTTTTTTTTCTGTACGTGACGATAGATGCAGACGCTCAAAAGTGATACGACTGCGGCGCTACGTGGTCTGTTGGTGAGTGCAGAATAGCCTTGCAGCTTGCCCACTTATTGTTGTAAAGTCAATACCCTTCTTATTGCACATAACTAACGTCCAGTGAGCGAAAAAAATAGATATACAGTGAAAGCAGCCTGCAATGGCTCAGCGTCAACAATCCTCCTCCCTTTTCCCTTTTCCTTTTCCCTCACAGAAAAAAAAATCATTATGAATTATCGTAGATTTCTTAGGCACACTCCTTTTTAACGACTCACTACAAGGACGAATTAGTGAAGAGCAGTGCATAAAGTCTGGCTCCATCGTAAGGGAGCCCTGTAGTAATTGAAGCACTGGTGGAAAAGGAAATAAATTGGGAAAGAGAGAAAGCGGCTGGTGGCATGTCTTGCGTATCAATTTATACAAAAAGAAGTCTTTATTTTTCTCCGTCTCGCGTTAAAAAAAAAAAAAGAATAGTTGTGGTTTAGCGCTGCCTAACCCTAGTTAAATTGCAAAAGCAACGGCGGAAGCTCCTTTTGTCTGCTACATTATTCCCCTATAATGCCCTATCAGTGTAAGGTGCTACATTATTGGGGACACTTAAGCTTATCCTTCAAGAGTATGACGTGAGAGCGTAAGCTACCAGTCCAAATATAAAGTCATGCTTCAACCAACCCGTATGGACGTGCCTGCGTGTTCTAGGGGCAACGAGAATGCAAAATGTTCTGGCAGGCTGATTCTGATATCGCTCTCACATATGAAAGGAGGGACCCGAGTTGGCAGCTCCTGTCCATAACAAGGGGTACCGTAAAATCAAATATCACAGCAGGCTGAAATTCTATTGCGGAAACAATACTACGACAGCCAAATCGAGGCCTCGGGTAGCCGCAGCTACGCCGTGAAGAGACGCAGCTACGGTCTCCTCATAAAAAAATCAGCCTGCCATGACATTTGAATTCACATTACCCCTATGCCACGGACAGGAGCTGCCAACTCGGGTCCCTCCTTTCATATGGGAGGGTGATATCAGAATCAGCCTGTCAGAACCGTTTGCATTCTCGTTGCCCCTAGAGCACGCAGGCACGTCCATACGGGTTGATGGAAGGGTGACTTTATATTTGGGCTGGTAGCTTACGCTCTCGCTTCATGCCCTTAAAGGATGAGCTTAAGTGTCCCCAAGCACCTTACACGGATAGGGCGTAATAGGCGAATAACGTAGCAGGCAAAAGAAGCTTCCGCCGTTGCTTTTGCAATTCATCTAGGGTAACCAGAGCCTACCTATTTGTTTATGAGGAGACCGTAGCTACGCCTCTTCACAGAGCAGCTGCGGCCGCCCGATGTCTCGCTTTGGCGTTCGTAGCATTGTTTTCGCAATAAAACGCGTTAATGGTTTTCACTGCAAAACTGTCGAAACGATAGAAAAGAACTCTAGCGACTACAACGGATAAGAATAAAAAAATGTTGCCTGCTCTGTATTCAAACAGTCCTTACAATTTCAAGCGCAGCGGTCTCAGATCACCCGAGACTGCCCTGACCTAATTTAAAGGGCCATTGTCCAGGAAAGGCCCTTTTAAGCAAAGGAGCCCAGTGTTTCGAGCAGGTACCGGAGATAGTCTGTGCATAATGCTACAGCGACACGCGCGCCGCAAAGCAACGAAAATACAAATCAAAGCTCTATCAGCCTCTCCTTCGGGAAGCCAGCTTTCCCGTTCCTTGCGCTGGCCCGTCGAGCCGCAACTATGACGTCTTAGTCGAAAACGACGCCCATTGGTCCGTCTCGCTGTCTGAGAGTGAAGGATGGGTGTCTATACCGCTCACTGCGCGTTTTTCCCTCGCCACGGCCGAACTGAATCCAGCGTCGCGAGCTCCCTCGCCTGTTTGCTTTTTTTTTTCTTTTTTTTCTTCGCGCACACGGAGTGCCACGCCGCACCTCCCGCCAAACGCGGAGTAACAAGGGGAATTTGTCTTGCGGAGGCTAGAACGACTGGGCAGAGAACAAAAACCTTTGCGAGGGAACGGGAAGAGAGAAACACGACAGAATCGGGTGATTGCGGTGGCTGTAACTGCGTTGTTAGTTACTCTGTTCAAAAAAAATTTTGTGGCCTTGCGTTCTGGGGGCGAAGTCTCACATTCACCGGGGAAGAAAATATTTTCGACCGGAGGGTGGACAGTAGGCCTTTAAGCCTTAGTGAAGACATAATTCGTGTGAAACACACGGCGGCGAACAAGCAGACAGCTAGGTGGACGGGATACCTGGTTGTCGAGAGTGAAGAGGTTTAAGGGCAGCCTGCATACGCGAGGCGAATTATGGTGAGAAGCTTCTAAAGCCACATCTGACGCTAATGACGTGTGGCAGAGAGTAGGCAGTCGTATCCGTCTCATGAATGAGACCTATATATTGCCGGAACTTCTAAACTCTCCCCGAGAAATAAAGATGTACGAAACAATATGACCTTCTTACGACAGAGGCGAGTGCGACGCTACTGCGAGAAAAGTTTGTGTTAAGAATGAGCTCACAACAAGAAGCATTACAAGCAAGAGCGGGGCCTGCAAAATGGCTGCTACGCGCTCGCTCTCCTTTTATTTTTAGTTGTTCGAGAGGACAAATAAAATGGGCAAAGTAAACGTCGAGTGGCGCTCTCAGCTTTGATTTTAATAATTTTTCATGAGGATTCATTTGTCTGCATTGCGAGCCATCATTATAGACCAGCAAAATAGGTCACCTTGGAAGCGGTGGCGAACCAAGTAAAAGCAATCTCTGTGCCAGGATGCGACTGAGAGCCATCGTTCTTTGGCAGGAGGCGCTTAAGGGAACGCGCGTGAATGCTCAGGAAGCACGTCGATCGGAAATTAGAGGCCACGTCGCGACACTATAGGCTGCCAAGAAAGAGAGCACCTTGAGTACTGAGGAGCTGGGGACGAGGAAGCATTTTAATAGCGCCTAATCCTCCTGAAGCCGTAGTTGAAAGTGTTCTGCTACATAGCTAGTGCATCGGGGAACGAGGGCCGAACTTCGAGCCGTGGCGGCATAACGATGGCTTAATGCGCATGGTGATATAGCCATAGCCGCACTTCCCTTACGCGCGCATCTTATCTGCGTCATCAAGCTCTCTTGTTCCTGCTCGTTGGCAAAGCTCAAACTTTGCGCGAGTTGCTAAAAAAATACTTGCACCTTACTAAAGGGTCGAAGGTATACTCACCACCACAAAAAAAAAAAAAAAGGAAGAAATAGCACTTTACAAGCCTATCACGAACGCCGCAGGGAGGGTCCGCATCAGAGATGCTGGCCTCGGTAATTCTTGGCAATGGGATGTCGACAAGACGGTCTTCTCGAAACGATCCGTGCCTAATCGCAAAAGCTGATGCAAATTACTAACAGAAAGTAAAAGATGCCTGAAGGCGATAAGTGAGCGACATTAAGGGGGTGCGGCAGGATGGCTACGAAAAGAAAACAAAAATTCGCCATTGTATCCGCGGAGCGCGAAGGCGGGTCGTTATCGGTGAATGTAAAAAACCGCTACCGCACATTTTATGCGGCGCTGTTTTTTTCGTGTGTTCTTACGCTCCTCATTGGCGATATGGTGGCAGAGCGGGTGACGTCCCTTGGTGACACTACTAGCTTGCTGCTAGCAACCCCCTACTGAACGGTGTCAGAACACACTTTCATGGGGCTCGTTCCATGGTGATGGGACGGATTTGTTCCACTTGGTGGAATCGCATACTTAGCTAAAGCTTCGTGCTTAAAGAATCTAAGTGTACTAAAATGAACAAAAATGAGAAATGGTTGAGAGAATCACGCAGATTCGAAGTACGCGCTAGCTTGGTGATGCGCTGCTAATGTGTGCTTGTAACGTTTTCTTAGTTTATATACCTTGCATTCCCGTTGGAACGTTTGGTAACAGCGCAGGGCTTTCCATGAGCAATACACAGCCACCGATATTGAATTTTGCATATAACATAAGACCGTGTCGTAAATGACTGATATTTGCCAACTGGTTTTGTTCAGCACCATTCCGATTGGTATGCGTGGCTATAGCTACAATTCGAACTAGTAATTTGTGAAGGGAAGCTTAAATATCCTCGTAAGCGGTGGCCGTGTGGAAAAACACCTACCTCGCATTCGGGAGGTACCGGTTTCGATCCCTGGTGCCGCAGAGTACCCACCGGTTTCCAATGGGTACAAGATGTCCCATGGCCTGGTGCTCAGCTCTTCTGAGGTGAAATGCTTGGAAAAAGGGGGGCCATGGGTGAAACATGTTCGTTTAAAAAAGAAAAACAAAAGGGTCACGTAATGGAATTTTTCCGCGTGAGGCGCACTGATTTTCGCCGGAGGGCGGAGCGGATCACTGTCCCATCGGCGCAACTAATTGAGGCCTATGACCCCTTTCCCAAGCATTTCACCTCAAGGAGTCGTGCACCAAGGCAGAAGGAACGCTTGTACGCATTGAAATCTAGGTATCCCTGGTTTTTCCGGGTACCAACCGGTTTTCATTTGACATGCTTGAGGGGACATTGAGGGGCCTACGAATCCTTTCGCACTAAGCGCAGTGTTGCCGTTCTCTTGGCCGATAGAACAGGGTGCGCAATTTTCAGCCACGATAATCGGCTTTCAGATTTCTGGAGAGCTATGTGTCCTCGACAAGGGGTAGGGAACAGCGGTCAGTAAACCTGTTGCTGTCACATACGGGAACAGTGCGACCACAGCATTTTTTGCTCCACTTTTGAGTCATTATGAAAAGGGAAGAGAAAAGTTTAGCGCATGCAGCTGTCATTGCCCCTTCCCCCCCCTCTCCACTTCACCACAACTGTCAGCGATGCACAAATTTGGAGCAGCGTGGCCCTCGCCTTCTTTTCCATCACAGGACTTGAGTCCAAACACAGCACCAGCTATTTCGTAACCTTAAGCCGAGGAGTTCTAGAGGATTTGTGAACAGCACCGGATGGGAAGCTCTAAGTCTTGCGTGAGAATTCCAACGATACGCGCACTCGCAAAATGCTCTCGTCGCATCCTAGGCTTTTTTAAAGTGCGCAGTGCACGCGCACAATGCTACTGTTGACGTCCGTTATTCGAGGGTACCGCGCTGGCGGTGAACTACGCTTTCCAGCCGAGCGAGGCTACGTTCTTCTTGCCATTGTCTCCTTTGCCATCTCGCTTGTGTGCTCTTCTTCTATTCTAGTCCCAGATAATGTCTTACAAATCATAAAAAGAAAAAGAAAACAGGATTCGCTGGTCTCACAGTTGCCTTTCTGCCTTACCTTTCTCTCCAAGTCAGTGACGTGTCAACCAAAGCGGCCGCTCTGGGCTTTCTAACGGACTCCTTTCGCGCACCGCGCAAAAACGCAACGAGTTGAGCTCGCTCGCCGGTTGGTGTGGGCGTGTACGCGTCATGCGAAGCTGCGCGAGGACGGGCTTCCACGTACTGGCACCTTTGCTCGTCCTCTTCTCTTCACTCGCCGTTCTTCCCACTTCGCGCAGCCTGTGCTTTCGCACGGTCGATTCCGAGTCCTGCCACGCGAGGTTTTCACGAGGCGGGCATCGCTTTGCGCACCTCTAGGGTGTGTAATTTTTCTCCTGAAAGAGAAGGAGACGTGGCTCGACGACGCCGAGGGGTGCGACGCGGGGTTTGCTTCAGGCGCAGCCGTTCGCAGGCTCTTCTTCGGTGTCGCTGTGCTCTTCGTCCGCCCCGCTGTCTCCGCCGGTGCGTGTGTGTGTGTGTGTGGCAAGAGCGGCACGCGGTGCAAAGGCGCGAACGGCGCTTACGAATCGGCCGTCGCTTTCGCCGCCGTCCTTCCTCCTCGGGTGCTGCTGCCACCGAGGCCACGAAGCCTGAGCCATCATTTATCACGCTGCGGCAAGCCGTGCATCACACGTCGGCGGTCTCCTCTTGCTTTGTTCTCGCTCGCGCAGCTTTGTGCCGTTTTTTTTTTCACTTTTTTTATTTCCGTGATTCTCTGTTTCCCACATTCTTGCTTTTCCGGGGCGACGTCGCACATACCCTGCGCTGAACGGGCGTTGCTGTGAAAACGAAAGTGAAGTATTTGTCTGCTGTAGGCGAGGACGTTCTCAAAAGGCAAAGTAATAAAATATCAACGCCAAAGTCCTGTTTCTTGGTCTCTACTGTTGGCTTTGTCCTGACTTCAGTTGAGGCGCCGGTGTTCTCGTGCATGCTCTGCATGTGCTTCGGCGAAGTTTTACCGAGTGTCTCCGCATGGCTGGCTCCAAACACTCGCGTCAAATTTGAAATAACATGCGTGTAGATTTTCTTCATATAATTCAACTCGTACTTCACCTGGTGACTTTTACACATTGCCAAGCGATGCTGCCTTTACGGCAACTCCCTGCGCACATGCCCATCGCTGTGGCTCTGTGGTTACTGTGTATGGCAACCGAGCGCTAGGTCGCGGCATGGAATCGAGGCCGAGGCCACTGCCTTTGATCCGAGCTGAAATGCACAGTGTTCGTGAGCTCTGCGCGACTTGTGGAAAAGTGGCAATTTATGTGAGCGGGGAAATTGTTCCTCTGACCAACCATTTTCAGGTATTGTTCCACTAAGCTTGGTCCGATCCTCGAAGCACGCGCGCGGAGCTTAGAAACGCGTGGTCACAACCCTTGCTGAACCTGTCTTGCTTTTGGCCCCCATGCGCCATTATAGGTTGCTTATTGTAGGTTGGAGCGGGGAAGAAGGGCTTGCCTGTGGGAATAAATATTTATTCAAGTTTATTTTTATACATTCAGTTCAACGTGCACAAGGTCCCTATCATTTCAAGTAGATTCTAAAAAAAAAAAAAAAAAGCTGAAAACTCTTTTTTCTTTGCTTTTCTTGTGCGTCCGATTCCGCAACAGTGTCGTAGTTTGTCGAAGTGGCTAGGAAACGAAAATAAAACAAAGCAAGTTCTGTTTTTATGCTGATAGAAATGAACACAGGCCAAACTCAAATCACAAACGGTCAAATAAGCATGGCTGGCCTCAAAGTGTCCGCATCGGAATGAATCTTAAATATTTAATTGTAGTTCGTTACCAAACAGTCTCGTCTGACTGCTTTTGGCGGAGTAACGGTAATTGTGCCCAAGTATTTATTTGATAATATTATCACATCTTTTTCAGGCTTCCGAGAACACCCTTTCCTAGCGGTTCCTTACTACATACATACAAGTATAAGCAAGCGAGTTACGTCCATTTCATTAAGCTTTTGATGGCTTATGTGCGGAAAACTTATTTCAGGCATTCGTACATACTCACATGCATTCCTATAAGCCTACAAACGGCTACACACAGGAGGTACCTTGTTTATGAGCGATCGGTTTTGCCTTCCCAGCATGCAACTTCAAAGGTACTTTTCTAGCGTCCATTTCACATTGAGACAGATCACAAGTGCGATAATGGACTTTGCCGGTACCTACTAATGACGTGCTGTTACAAAGAAACGAAAACGAACGACTCAATTAAGGCGTTTTCAGCCGCCATCTTCTCTCTGCAGACGCCGAAACAATAGACAATTTGACCTGTGCACGCTCTCATTGATGGCTTTCTTCAGTTCTCAGATTGTGCCACTCTCCACGTTTTTCCTCGTTTAATTTTGCATTTATTTTCTTTATTTCCTATTTTTCTGCCGCATGCTGGTCTCATCACCTCAAGTTTACGAAGTTTTTCTTCGATTCTATGCGTATGTATCAGAAAAATGAGCAAAGGAAAGTCCAATGTTGTAGCTTCGAACGAAGAAATGGGACATAAATTTTATCTTGCCAGAAATTAAAGCTCAGACATGGACAAGGAAAAACCATTAGCGGCACTTCGGTCTTGCGTTGGTGTTTCTAAAGTGTCGGTGTCTCTTAATTTGAAAAAAGAAAAGAAAATTGATAGATTGATATATGGCACTAGCGGGCTGGGCAAAAAAGTACACAACACAACTGCTGTTTTCCCTACAACCAAGCGTCAAAAGGCCATGAAAGAGTTTGGAATTACTTCTACTGTTAGGCTAGCAATGAACCCATGCTGAATCTCTAGCGGACACAGAACGTAGTTCGTTTCTATAGGTACCCTGACTACTGTTCAATAATAAGTTTGAATGTGAACCGGGTTTTGAGCCAGAAATGGATGGTTTTGTAGAGGTTGAACTTGCGCCTAATACCAAAAACTTAACAGTTGGTGGCGGAAAAATCTTAGCTATCTGCTAGCCTTGAACTCGGTTTCGCTATGTTGTAATCTAGATCGGCAGTACTTCGAGAACACAGGGCAGAGGCGCGATCAAAAAGCATGCACGGCCCTTACGAGCTCCTTGTCCTGTGCTGCTAAGGCATCGTGAATGTAACCCAGATCTCTCGTCAAATGCTACCGTCCGCCCCGACTTAAAAGCTTGCTTCACTGAATTGACATCGTATCTTAAGTTGGCCGAAGCTCTGGAGGCTTTAGCGGATGAGTTCATGTCATTGCAACAATTTAGTGGACCCTCTGCCTGCTAGAAGAATGCACAGAACCGATGTAAAGATATTGTTTAGTGTAAAATCAGAACATGTCTCGTTCATATACGCCGCTCCTCAATACGCCACCAGCCTTCAACCTTTAACACGACGATCCCCTCACCACGTGGCGTGGCGCCACCGATTCGCTGCTGCCTGTGCGCGCCCGAATCAGCAGGCTCGGAGGTTTTGCAGCGTGACAGAATAAGACATATGCCACTGCTAATTTCAGGATTCCTACGCAGTTCTCCCCGTCGACCCGTTCCCTTGGTTGGGCTCTTTATGTTCGTAGATTCTACGCTCTTACTTTTGTTAATTGGTCTCTGCACAATTTCAATTTTTCTGAATTTATTTTTCTCTCTGTTAAGCCATGTTCTTACAACCAAATCCCACTTTCCCTCCCTCCCTCCCTCCCTCCCTCCCTCCCTCGGCGCTGAAGAGCTCTTCCTACGTCCTTCTAAAACTTCAAAACAAAATTAATAATGCTCTTTCTGGTATGCACCTTTTACAACATCATTAGCTCGAAAAACAATAACTAGTTTTTGTGTTTCAGGCTGCGCGATATAGTCGGAAAACAACGCTCTGTTCCCTGCGCCGCCAGCCTGTGAGCGGCGCCTGAACTACGGATTTCGGCAACTCAAATTATCTCGGAGTAACGCGCGTTTGGTGCGTGCTCTCATGATCTTCAAAAAATGCCAAGCTTGCCAGAAATTTTTGCGCGATAGCGGAAACGTCTTGGTCAAGCTCACGAAAACGCTATAATTTAGTGCAGCTAGCAGACAGTCCGCTAAGCTGCTCGCACATCATTGCTTTGCCATCACAATGCTGCTAAATTTCACAAAAACCCGAAAAACAAGAATTAGAGAAGGTTTTAAGAAATATCTACATGTTCCGTCCTGCACATCAATAAGGAATTCCGAACTGTATATTAATCATTCAAAAAGGTGCACCAGGAAAGGTGTGGTTGTTAAAGCTGTAAGGGGAAGTTCTAAGCGAGTCTGATGACCTCGAAAACCTTCGCATGTGATGCGCAAACATGTGGTCGTAGAGCTAATAACACCCATTTACTTCATCTATGTCAGTTGCTTTACATGGTCTCTTTTTTTTTTTCTTGCAAAAAATGTTCTTAAAAGGCGTACGTATCTACGTTTAGCATACTTGCTAATATTCCGCTGCAATCAAGAAATTAGAAAACGACTCGCGAAATGGGATGATTGCTGCTAATGTTTATCGTACAATGTCCTGAAAGAAGTCACAAAAAAAATAAACAAGACGGTTGGTGCCTACATTTCAGATTTTGTTTGAATCGAGCTGAATAGATTAGATTACACCATTCTAAGCGCCTATTCGTGTTCGAAATTTTAGAGCCTCAGGCAGCCACGGCATGAAAACACGACGTCAGCTTTTCCTCGCCATTTTGGAACTTAGAGTACACTACTTGTGCTTGGATATTTGGTTTTACTCTGCCTGCATGTAAGATTCGCAGGAAGGAACGACCTCTGCGAGATTCTCGGCTCAGTGGTCTTCGGTGTAGGTGGCGCCTTTACAGTCGGTTATGCGCATTTATGGATGAGCCGTTTCCTGAAGAGTAAAAATAAAGCTGGTCGCCGAGCCTGGCTGTTATTTTTTCCAGAAGGCTGTGTCCGCAAGGAATCGCACGCGGAAGTAATGCGAAAGGTTTGAGGCACCTTAGGCAGAGAGAACAGAAAAAAAAAAAAAAACATCATCAGCGTGAGGAAGTGCAAAACAACATGCGCGGGCGTCAAGCCGAATGAGAGCTCGTCGAGATTGGAAGAAGCTGGAAGAGCAGCTTCGGTATCCTGCCTGCAGTTTTCTCGTCTTACTTGATCCGATGGAGGCGAGGACGGTCGTGCCTATTGGATGCCGAGTCGTCGGCTTCAGAACGACGCAGCTCTCACGAGAAATAGCGAAGAAAATGCTCCTTCAATCCGCGCTACAGCTTTTGTTTAGTCTTACTTGAGAAAACTCGGATGTCCGGAACCATCTTTCGGAGTGCAGCATCGCGCCTGCCTAACGCTTCCCTCTCAGCGCGCAGATGAAGCGGCTCTGTATACCGGCGATCACAGCGCCGATTTGCTGCTATTTTCCTTCTTTCATTACTCTGTTTGGTTTACAAGGCTATCTATCAGATGCGGTGGAAGGTTATATGTTGGACGTTTTGCCCTATATACGCTTTATTGGCTTGCGACGGAATGGTGTGCGTACCCTCGTTGTTGGCTATGTTTGAAGAAAAAAATGACCGCAGCACAAAATAAAATAAGTAGCAGAGCGCAGGACGAGGCACCGGAAACTACACAAAGGCAGACGGTCGGCTTAACCTTCATATATATTTGTCAACTCCAAGGCGAATAGAGATGGAAGCGCACTCCAAGTTTCGCGTCTGCTCACGATTACAGCAGAGGTAGTTTAAAATTAAGACTTCAAGAGAGAGGTGCAAACATTCTTCATGATGTTGTGTTCTATGCTTAAATGCGAATTTTCTCAAGGCACGCAGTATTCCAGCCGGAGCAAAGACTGTAAGCTGCCCACGGAGAGCGAGTCGTAAACAACATCAATGAACGCTGTGTTACCGTTTGATATGCGTAGCCAAAAAAAAAGAGAAGGACACTAGGGCACCGCTTACGGCCTCTACGGGGGAATGCGATAGTGTATGTCTCACCCGTTCAATTTTGGGAACATTTTAGAGCGCTTTTGGGGTGGAGCCCTAAATTAAGATTGATTGATTTGCGTCGACCCAATTCCTACTATCAGGCTGTTTATTCAGCCCGTTTGGTTTTTTTTTTTGTTTTTTTTTTTTTCTCGGTTTTGAACGTTCATGATCGCAACTTCGTGATATTGCCGTTACATGTTTCGTTCATTGCAGCCTGACCTACTCGTGTTTGTCCGTGCCAATTCCACTGAATGAATTCAATTTTTCGGAGAAGGACCCTGTTTGTCAACGCTAGAAATCTCTCAGTGTTTAAGACACGATATCTCGTTTTAAAGCTGGAGGCTAAGAACTTGGCAGTCAAAGGTACAGCACGAATAGCAGTTGGGGAGAGTTATTAGCTTCGTCAGCAGGGCTTATGTTAAATGAACTGCATGAGATAGAACTAATTCGTGACCATATGTTGACGACATCAATACTATTAAACGCAGTTGCCACAGTTCACCGCAAGGAATTATTAATGGGCATTAATTAGACCTCGGGCGCGTAGCTTTCCTGAAAAAAAAACTTCATGACGGAAATTCAGTGACGAGCGACTGCTTGCTTTTTCAAAGGCGGCATTGGAGATTCAGTCTTGTAGAAATATTTGTAGGGGTCCTAAAAAAAAAAAAAAAATGGGTACTATTTATGTCTACTTGTATGCACATGTTTATGGAGGCAGTTGTAGTGAGACTTGACAGTAAGACTTGTGTCGTTTCTGTGATGCGTTTCTTCGACATCGTGAGCAGTCGTACTCGAGGGTCCTATCCTGTAGAAATTCAAATCTGGCCGCATCCGCTCTGCAGGGAAGAAATTACCGTCTTGACTAATCAAAGAATTTCACCGTCATGGCAGCGTAGTTTAGATGTGATATGAACTCTAATACTCTTGTAACAAAAATATGAGAAGCGCTGGTGGGTCCGGAAATAAATTCACTTCTGTGCAGTGATTCAAATAAATTGTCTGAAGTGTTTGCACGCATACATGAGTGGATCTGATCATGTGGATCTGAACATGCCACCGTTTGATAGCAATACCAGAGGAATTATTTTGTACGCAGTGTGGGGTCAAATACCTATTCTCCGGGTATTTTACCTCATAGTAACCGAGCATCAAGCCAAGGTTTAAAAGAACTTGTAGACTTTTGTGTGGCGCCAGTCTCGTGTTCCACAGGTGCGGCCATAAGTAAACGGAGTACGCTTTTTCGTTCAAAGTAAAATTATGCCTTCAGCACTGGACATAAGAAAACAATATTTGTCCAAATGAAAGGGTACTGGCGTGTATTACAGGTTCTCACTTACCATGTCTGCCAGTTTAAATTACGCAACGCGTTTAAAATTTTAGAAGTAATTTGCGTGCTCCAATTACTTTTTTTCGCACCGGTACGCGTTTTGTCAGCGCTACAAGATTTCGTCTGAATCAAGCCAGGGGAAAGCTTTTACCTACTTTACCACCGGTGGCCAGCCGGTGACAACAGGGACTGATCCTTGCACCTACCACGTGTGAAGCAGGTGTAAGGAGCATTACCACCTCACTGAAGAAGCTTTGACTAGCCTTCTTTGTTTGCAGACGCATACATCCTGTAAGATTTTGACTCCCACGCTTACGCAGTTGGCTAGAAAAACTACTGAAGTTACAGCCACAATAACCTCCTCGACATTTGGAAGTTGACCCTTCCGGCCGTGTGCACTGGTGCAGTGAAGGTTGTGTGCACTGGTGCAGTAAATCGATTAGAAAAGTCCTTCAGCGCGATAACTTTATCGGTTTTGAGCCTGTATATTTTTGACCTGAGTAGTCCATTTCGTTTCATGCGCATGCTTCTTATAGTGTATGCGACTTTCAACCGATTTGCAACGTGTCTTTTGCAGATTTTGTTTACGCCATATAGCTCATGGCACAAAACAGATTAAATTGGGAACAAAGCTTCTCCCGCTCACACAATTCGAGGCGTCACGCAGTTCTACTATTTTCGCTATTCGCATTAGATTTTCTCTTTGCTGTGATGACCGACAAAGAGACTCTTAAATTTAACCCGGCGTCTTTGACGTCCACTTCTCCCCCACTCGCCAAATGTGCACCAAAATGCCACCGCGCATTATTTCTCAGCCGACTGCAACGAGCGCCGAAGGGCACCGCATCCATTAGTGCCGTCAGCGGGTTTCATGAAGTCCTTACGTCGGGTTATGCTTGTCCCACCATGGGCAGCGACTCATGAATGCGCCGTCCCGGCGCCGGTCTCGCTCGTCTACATGCTAATCCGGCTCTGTCGGCCATCCAGTCATTCCCTGCGTCTCCCGTCGACCTCCCCGGCGCTGAGGCTTTTGTTCAAACGTCGGCACCTTCTCTTGCCAAGCTATTGTCTTGTGAGAGCATGTGAGCCTGGTTTAACCTTTCACTAGCGCATAATTTTATTATTTTTCTATTGCTTGTGTTTTTTCTTTCTTTCTTTTTTTTAAGTGCGATCGCTGCGCGCATGCGTTATCCGTGCATCTTCTCGCCCCCGTCTTTTCCGAATGATCATTTTCCACATTTTCAATCACAACCGTAACCTTTCTCCCACTTCAGTTCCCCAATCCTCATTCGGTCGCTGCATTGTCGTTTTTGCATTAAGATTAGTGGCAGTGGCTGGCCTTTTACCTCACGTGCCAGCTGTTTGGCTTGTGAGTGTCGGCTTGGCAGATTTGACAAATAAATATTCATTGTAATTGAAGAACCAGATATTATTCCGGAGGCAGCGGATTACTAATAGGACTCTAGACGGCTTCCTGATTATTCTACGATTCGAAATCAGAAAGACCCAATCACAAAGTACAAATTCCGCAAGTGGGCTGTACGCAATGCGTAGCCTTACGTCCCGCTCTCAAGGCCTCTTCGAACGTCCTGAAATTAGGGGGATGCAAAGCTCTTTCAAGCATTGCATTTCAAGAGACCACGGAGTGATGTATAGCGGCAAAAACAAAGCTCTTTTTCGATAGGAGTCACCCAGTTCCCAGTGAGCGACAGATACATGGATTTGACATAGTTATAGTTCTCCTCATCGTATTCAGATATGTGGCGCAAATAAACACAAACACAGGAGAAGATACACAGCACACGCGCACACTACCAACTGTAAGAAGAACCGGAAAACACTTCCTCTTACAGTTGGTAGTGTGCGCGTGTGCTGTGTATCTTCTCCTGTGTTTGTGTTTATTTGCGCCACATATCTGAATACGATGATGCACCAACTTGCCCCTCAAGCCGTTATTTTGTTATAGTTCTCCATTCAATAACAGAAAACCGTCCTATTATCGAATTTATTGGCTCCAAAAGAAATAGGCCTAAGGCAGAAAAGCAAATGAAAGCTCACCTTTTAAACGGAGCAAAGCTGGCAACAGTTTTCACTTTCGGATCTTTGACTCAAGTCTTCTGAGCTCCATCCTCTCGTGGTCGACATTGTTTCACAAATTTGAATGGCGACTATAAGGCGGTGGGATCTTGATAAAGATTGCACCTGCGAATAGGAGCTCCTTACTGTTTCCTCGCGCCCACATCGTTTCCTTTGTACGTGAGGCAAGCATTTCACGTATTTTTTGCGTGGATCCCATATACAGTGTCCAAAGACAATCTCTGCACCATGATATTGACCGCGTCTTGATCCGCGGCTGTTGTGGCAGGTGAGGATCCTCGGACAGGGGCATCACTTCCTTGCTTCATGAGAATACCAAGCTTACAGAACATGCCATTCCACTGCGCCACTTACAGCTTTTGTTCTCGTGCTCCCTTTTCCCTTTTATTTTCCCCTGCACATGGCAACAAACCGATTTGTGTCACTAGTAATCCTCTCACAGTTTTTTCTCTTCCTAAGCTCCTTTCAAGAGTCACCCTGCTCATGGTGCTTTCTCTTTGATTTTAACTGCAGCATCTTTAACTGGAATGACGTGGAGTTCCGAATGGAACTAAGCGTTAAAAATTGTTAAATAGTGCTCAGTGTAAACACCTCTTAACACTCCGCTTCAGCTGCTGCAGCACTCAGATATTCTTTCAGATATTCTTTATTTCTCTTTCAAAAAATGAAAGAAGGAACTGCGACAAAAGGCGGTTAGGCCTGACGGGGTCACAGTTCCCCATACAGTTCACAGCGGCGCGCAACACGGAAAACAAACGATAACAGAACATTACAGCAAACGTGGTAATTAATCATACTGGAGTAAAACCTAAAAAAAAGGAACATTGTACACTGTACACTCAAAAAGAAACAACAGCATATGGCACACAAAACACGGAAAAGGAAAAAAAAAATTGTACAGTAACATAACATGATGAAAATTTGCATTTGTCAAATACAAAACCAGACTAAACAATTATTCCACTTCGGAGAGTATCAACTGCTTTTTTATTTCTCTTTTAAATCTGCGTTTAGAGAGATTGAACATTGAACATAGGGATGGGTTTTTGAGAATAGTTGGAATCTGGTAATTAAGCTTCTGTTTACCGTAATTTGTCCTTGTTTTTGGGACGAGGTATCTGTGTTGTCTGAGAGGGTATTTAGTAGGAAATCGATTAGGAGAGACGGAGAAAAGCCTATTGCTATGGATATGTTGTAACAAGCGGTATGTGTAGACTCGGTTAGCTTGAAGTAGATTATGTTTTTGGTATAGAGGTGATGTTGGTAAGTGTTCCGGTCTTCCATGATAACCCTCAATAGCCCGGAGTGCCTTTTTTTGCAGAATCAAAAGCTTGTGATAATTGCTATTTGTTGTGGTGCCCCACATCAGTGCACAATAAGATAACTTAGAAAAAATAGAGCATAATACATAGATACTTTTAATGAAACAGGTAAAAGGTCACTGGTCCTGTAGAGACAGCCAACAGTTCTGCTAAGATCTGTGGCAAGTTTAGAAATATGTGTATTCCAGGATAGGTGTTCATTGAACCAGACACCGAGAAACTTCTGAGTGGTTACCTGCTGTATTTGTTTGTTAGCATACCTTATATCAAGTGAGTAATGGAAAGATGCACTTCCATTTTAGAGCGAGAGCTTCATTTTGCTAGGTACAACTCCCAAGGTACACCTCGGCGCGTGTTTTGCCTTTATCTTCCGGCAACCAAGTGTCGAGGTGCGACGCCACGTCACGTGATCCGTTGCTGAGAGGCGTTGCAACCGCCTTCCCTCGAGACTTTTTGCTGTGTACCACGTAACTGGAATAGGGTTTAAGAGCTGCTTCTCCAGCACTTACTCGCTCAGTTTCGTCATGAATGAGCCACGCGCCGGTCTGAGCGTGTCAACTCCTCTACACAGGCGCCAGGTTGATTCTCAACGCACTGCCGACGGGAATAAGCACGGAAGAAGAAGCGTGCTAAATTAGTGACAGAGGCGGATAATGAGCGAAAAGGTCGACTGGAGAAAACTAAACCCTGATAGGACCGAGACAGGAAGGCCAGAAAGTGGGCAGCCGCAGCAGCTAGCGTTAACGCAGCATCGAAGTAACAGAGATTTCGAACGTATAACTAGGCTGAAAGCACAATGGACCCCCGTTACTCCTTTTTTTTTACTTGGGGCAAATAAATATGTATTACGACAACAAAAGCTACATTGGCGTAACAATTTATACCACGTTAAATAAGAAAGCTCGCAGACACCAGGTGACTACCACCTTCAATCGCGTGCTAGGATACTCCAGATGAAATTTCACTGAAAGTTTTATTTTATTACGGCTTCTTCATAAAACTGCTGCGATTGGAGTCACTATACATGCGCAGACTAGCTGCATCAGCACCGGAGACCAAGAGACGGTTTGAGCTGTTTAGTAATGTACTCAAGTAAAAAAGTACCATCCAGCACGTGGTTGGAATCATGTTACTTCGGAGGAAGTTTCTTGGAGAGGCTGGAAGTACTGGCTCGTATTCATAGCCTCGCGAGGTAGCCAGGCGAGAAAGCCGCTGCCAATTTGTCCATCGTCGACGTGATGTTATTGGCAACACTGAGCGACTGTCGTGAGCGATTGTGTTAGCTGGCAGCACTTTCGCGTGATCTAGCTTCAGACACAGTTGTACACTTAGATGCTTCAGAGTGGTAAGGAATTACAGTGTCAATAGGATCGGATGCGTGCTGGAAGTAGTACAGAAAGAACTCATAAAGAACCAATGACGGACTGCACACCAGTGTTCCAGGCGTACGTAATATACAGTAGAACGAGTCCACAGTGGGTGCTGTTGGAAGCGGCGTACTACGTGGCTGGCATGCCGCCTAAATTCCGAGGAAATTGTTCCGTTAGTACGTTTGTTTATTTATTATTTTTTTGCGGATGGTAGGTGGAGTTCATGTTTTAAATTAAACAGCACTCGGCGAGAAAGGCTTTAACCGAGTCACAAAAGAAGACGCGTCCCCTGTAGCTAAGGGACCCAGGAGGAGCGTCATGTCGAAGATAAAAGTGTTGCAAATTTGAGCGCTGCCATTTCAACGTATTATTTAGGTGGTCAACGCTGTTAAATCAACCAACGCTTTCCAGAAGCAGTGTGTGAAATAGGGCCGCGAAAATCAATTTCCACGCTAGAATTATACATATTTGTACACGAGGTGGCATATTGAGCGCCCACGGTTACCTCTTCATAGAGAGATTTAGCACAGCGTGATTCTCCACCACTACCGCGATCCGCAACCGGGCACTGCCAGTCCGTCCTTGCTAATTTTATTTATTTATCTTTGAATACCTTCAGGGTTTACGGAAAGCGTAATAGAGGGCAGGGGCTATAGTGCATAACTATAACAAAGACAAGGTGAAAAACATAACTACTGGTGGAAAATACCTACAAAACAAGAAAATAGAGGTAAAAGAGTACTGTTGTAATAGAACAAAACGAGTTAACTGAGTGTACACGAGAGCGGAAATGTAAAAAGTAAAACCCGCATTAGTAAATGACAATGCGGCATACATCTAGTCACGCAACTTTTATACAGGGGTGAAGTCAGTTTGCGATGCGTTTGCTGGTAGTATGCGAAAACGATCGACATCTGTGATACTGTGATAGTGACTACAGTCGCAGGCAAGTTGTTTAACTTGTTACATGTACTTGGTAAGAGGAATTGGAGTTGGTGGCTGTGTGGTGCGAATGTACATAAATTTTGAAGCGGTGATCAATACGTGACTAGATTAAGATGTTTGTGTAAAATACCGGGATTTGAGGGTGGGGTTATCAGAGTATATTCAGTGAAAAAGGGAAGGGCGAGACAACTTGGCCGGAAAGAAAGAAGCGAAAGTCAAGTGCAGCTTTCATATTAACGCGCAAAATAATTTCTCTTAATTTTTCTTGTGCTATTTGAAGGACGAGCTCGAATTCTGCCAGTACAACCTGCTCTTTAAAATAAAAATGTTTAAGTCTAGTGAGCGTATCTATTCTCCCAATTTATTGGAGTATCCTGACTGTTGCTTGGTTGTCCGCCGTACATAGCACCAATACAGTGGGAAGATATAACTAAATCCGAAGCAGGTTCCCTTTCTGCAAAAGTTTCTACCTGCTATACAAAAGCTTGCCTTCCATAGCACCTCTGGGTTTAACAAAGTGTTTTGGCAATTCGGTAAAAGTTCAAATATTGAAATATTTCACATCAACCAAAATTTAAAATTACCGTGTATTAATGTATTTACAACGAGGCTCAAGAAATTTCCTGCACTATATCAAAAGGTGTCGACTAAAATCCTGTACTGTTTAAAAACTTTCGTGAATAGCTCGACTCACGATTCAATGTTCTTTATTGTGGCCATAAATAGTTCAGGGAAAAATCCAAAACAATTTTGGCAGTCAAGAAACTAAGCCACAGTTTTGGATAAATAACAAGGCGCTGAAATAAACAAGAGATTGGGGAGGAAAGGGGTGCAGGTATACTCCGCTTTTAACGAATATAACTCGACAATGTTAATGTCTTTCATCCGCGGCTGTCCTAGCGAATGATCGTTCGCGTACAAGCGCTCTACTTCTCGCTTAATTACTAATACTTAATTTGTGTATTTATTATCCACACATGCTCATTAGCATACAGGTCTAAGCTACCATCATCATCCTCAGCCTGACTATACCCACTGCAGAGCGAAGTCCTCTCGCATATTCCTCCAATTAACCCGGTCCTGTGTCAGCTGCACCCGCGTGACCTCTGCGAACTTCTTCACCTCATCCGCCCACCTAACTTTCTGCCGTCCCCTGCTACGCTTTCCTTCCCTTGGAATCCAGTTTGTTACCCTAAGCGACCATCGGTTATCCTCTCTTCGCACTACATGTCCTGCCCATGCCCATTTCTTCTTCTTGATTTCCTCTAGAATGTCAGTGTCTTGAGTTATTTCTCTGACCTACTCTGCACGTTTCCTATCTCTTAACGTTATACCTACCATTTTTCTTCCCATAGCCCTCTGCGTTGTCCTCAACTTAATTAGAACCCTGTTTGTTAGCCTCCACGTTTCAGCCCCATAGGTGAGCACAGGTAGGATGAAACTGATGTGTACTTTCCTCTAGAGTGATACTGGTAAGCTGCGAGTCATAATTTTGAAGTGCTAGCCAAATGCGCTCCATCCCAGTCTTATTCTCCTTGTTATTTCTCTTTCATGGTCCAGATATTCGGTTCTACCTATCCTAAGTAGACATATTCGCCTACTATACTTCCAGTGCTTCGCCACTTAACGTAAACTCCTGTTCCTTCCTAGGGTATTGAACATGACCTTAGTATAGAAAACTGGGCGAGTTGGATTGGATTCATCTTAAAGCAGCGCGAAAACACAGGACTAAAAGGAACAGGAGACGACACTTGTGTCGTCTCCTGTTCCTTTTAGTCCTGTGTTTTCGCGCTGCTTTAAGATGACCTTAGTCTTCTGAATATTGATTTTCAAGCCTACCTTTCTAATTTTCCTGTCTCGGTCATCAATCATTCTTTGCAATTTATCCCCTGAGTTACTTAGCACGGCAATGTCATCCGCAAATCGCAGATTACTGAGATATTCTCCATCTACCCTTGTCCCTAACTGCTCCCATTCCAAGTCTCTGAATACTTCCTCCAAGCAAGCTGGGAATAGTACTGGGGAGATCGTGTCTCCTTGCCTGACAGCTTTATTTATAGGAATTTCGTTACTTTCTTTGTGCAGAACTTATGTGCACCCTCTATATATATCTTCCAGCACTTTCACGTACGGCTCGTCTACCCCCTGACTTCGCAATGCCTGTATCACCGCAGAGGTTTCAACTGAGTCAAATGCTTTTTCATAATCAATGAATGCTATGTATAAGGACTGGTTATATTCTGAGCATTTTCGATCACCTGGTTGATGGTATGGATATGATCGATAGTGGAGTTCTTTCCGAAAACCTGCTTGCTTGATCTCTTGCTTGGTTGCAGTCTAAAATTGTCCTCGTTCTATTAGAGATTACTTTGGTATATACCTTATACGTAACAGACGGTTATTGGTCTGTAATTTTTCAAGTCCGTAGCGTCCCCTTTCTTATCAATTAAGATAATGTTTGCGTTCTTCTATGGTTCCGGTACCATCGATGACACCAGGAACTGCGTATACAGGGTGGCCAGATTTTTCTAGCACGATATGTACGCAACATATACGTAACGGTAGCTTATACGATGGGAGGGTGGCGAAGTTTCGTGAGTACTACTAACTGAGGCGATGTTCCCGCGGTGGTAGGGGCTGCCTCGGAGGTCATCGTGGCTGTTTTTGACGTCGTTGTGATGCCAGGCAGGTGACGGCCGCTGCGCAGATCCATCTTTTGGCAGCGTAAATGGGCAGCGTAAAGCACAGGGGTCTTGATTCACCTCCACCAAGATGATACGTTGCAGAAGGCTAGTTCAGGAAAGCCACAACAGCTGATGACAGATGACAGACGTAAGTTGTTGTTGTTGTTCTCCTCTAATTTGATGGCACATACCCACAAATTAGAGGAGAACAACAACGACAACATCCTACGTGTGTCATCTGTCATCAGCCGTTGTGCCAGTGAGAAAACAGTGTCAGGAAAACAGTGAGAGACGACGAAGCCGAAGCCAGGGTTGGTGCTTGCCAGAACAGACGTAAGTGTTCTGGCATATACGTAACAATATTGATAGGTCGGCTCGATACCTGTAGGGTGGCCGGGAGCTTGTGGCTCACAGCAACTCTTAAAGCCTAGCCCCCTAGCTCCTTTTATGCAACTGGGTACGAGCTGGATACCGCGATCTCACATCACTCTCTGTCTGTTAGTTGCGAATTGCGGGACGGCAGCCGCTTTTACTTGCACAGAGCGATGTCTTCTTGTCTATCATGCGCGAAGAAAAACAAAACTTACGCACCGACGTAAAGTATTACCAGTGCTGTTATCCTGACGAGCACATGTGGTTTCATTCGGCTAATATGCTATTCCCGTCGTCTTTATAAGTGATCAACACAGGCTTCTACAATATAAAAATGAAAATGATCTGAAAGCAAACAAAACGTTTTGAGAAATGAAAAAGAGTGCAGTGCGTGAGCAAACATGCGTCTTAATTCACGGTAAAAAAGAGTGAATAGTAGCAAGAAATACCGTCACGAATAGATTATTGTACTCTACTCGCCGTCGAGAACTTAGCATCGGCAGGCGTGCTGAAAGCATCTTAGGTTATTTTCTATGGCCAAAAATAGTGCCGTGCATGCGCACAACATTGACATCCGGGGGTGGCAAAACGGCCTCGGTAGATGGCCTCCATCGCGGGTGCCCGCCAGAGAGCGATCGATTTGGCCGTCTTTTATGAGCTTTATTGCCGATGTGTCCAATTTGTTTTACGCGTCCACGCCATCCTCAATCGCTGCTGCATGCACTATACTTCCAACATCCTACTCAGGAGAACGCTACTTAAGCTGTATTAGGGCGCGAGACTTTAATGGCTCATACTGTCGGCGTTCGTTCATCCGGTCACAATATAGCTGTCAATCAAATGGCGTCATCTTCCGAAAGCGAAACTAACATTATCAGAAAAATAGAAATCCCGTCTCCACCGGTAATCGAACCTCCACCCCTCGGATCCTCAACCGAGTGCTTTAAGCGATTGCGTTGCGCCCAGGATTTGCAATGCATATCATAACTCTCCTTGTCTAATATGAGGATGATAGTTAAAAATAACTAAATAAATGAATAAATCTTCTCTCTAGCAAAAATTTAACCTCCAGTCCTCGGATCCCCAGCCGAGTGCTTTAACAAACCGCACCACGCCTGGTATTTATTTTTTTTTTTGCTGTATTTAATGCCAGGCTTTAACTCACCTCAGAATATATAAATCAAAATACATCGCAAAAAAAAAAAAAAAAAAAAACACGCTAACTCCTACGAGTATGGCTTTGACACACTAAAATTCTCTAAGCGCAACCAAGGGTTCCCACCTTAATAACCAGTCCGGACAACATGTTTGCAATTTGAAAACCGCAATAAACCTATGAATACTTTCACGAAAGTCTACAGTGCAGATGATAGTATAGACAGGGACGTTGCAGTTAGTGATAATGACAATACTTTCATGAAAGCCTACAGTGAGGATGATAGTAGCGATGACAATGGGGCTGAAATTAGTCATAATGACAATGGCGGCATTAGCAATGATAATGGCCGAGCAGATAGTTGATATGATAATGAAAGCAAACGTGATGCCTCATGTGTACCAGCAACGCTAAAGCTTTCGCATTTCTGCGGTGTAGGTTCCACAGTGCTCCCGGAATTTTTTACCATCAGAACCTCTCTCTGCTTTCGTGGTACATTTGTTTAACCAGTTACGTTTAATTGAGCATAAGGTTGAAATTTGAACGCTTGAATTAGTGGTAGACTGCTTTGCGACGTGCTTCCCGTTAACGTTTTGCGAGACCATGACAATATCCTGAGAGTCTAACCGACGGCTATAATTTGCATTTTTGGAAAACATAGCGCAAAGAAGACACGGACAAAATAAGCGATAAACACACGAGCGCTTTCTCACAACTGAGAAATCGCTTTGTTTTCTCTACTTGTTTTGTGTATCTTTCCGGACTTGCTTTTTTCCACATCTTTTGTCAATTCATCTTCTTTTTCATGTCTTTGATAATTTTTGTTCTGCAAGCATTTCCAATTAAAAATAGTTGCGAGAAAGCGCTCGTGTGTGTATCCCTTATTTTGTCTGTCTTCTTTGCGCTATGTTTCCCAAAATGCAAACGCACCAATTCGCCCAATTCAGCATTCGTGTTCTATAGTGTCTAGTGCAAAGATTCTGTTTAAATTGCAAACTTATTTCCTCGCAGCTTTGGCGTTATTTTCAAAAACACTGTTGAGTCGCTCGAGATCGCTTCATTAAGACAGGACCAGTATATTCTGGGCTATCTGATTTGTAGGATGCTTTAAGGTTTAGGTTCACGTTCTTGTTTCCATTTAGGCGCTGGGTGCGGCAAATAGAGAATGGCTTCTATGTGCGGAACGAAGGATTGTTAAGTAAAGCTTGGGATGTAGTCTTTGAGGGGGAACGGCATACACTCACTACTGGAGAGAGGAGCCTGCAAAAGACGACGCGTGGGTGCTGTAATAGCAGCTGCGGAAACCAAACGCAACGATTTTCGAGAAATAGCAACAGAAACTCCACTAACCGAAAAAAAAAAAGAACGAGACTTTCCTGTTCCTGCGAAACAGCCAAAAGTGTAAGACTGCTGTCAACGCATTTTTTCCGGCTTCTCCCTTTTCAGATGACTGGAAGGCAATACGCCCAAATTTCCGTTGCGTTACTACATTCTTCAGCTTGAGATAACAGAGTCAACGCAGGCGCTACAAAAAATATTTAAAATTACGCTGTGCGGCCAGTTGCTGCTAAACTGGTCTGTTTTTGTTTTGTGAAACATGAATATATCGAAAAATTTACTCAGCCTTGTGCTGCTGTCACTCGTCAATAATTATAATTTATAAACAATGCGCCATTATTGATGCGCACACTGCCAGATACCCTCATAGTGTGTTGGGGACCTGTCTCAAAGGAGGTGCCCTCAACTATCGTGACAAGGTCAGACGGAACTCAGCGACCTGTAGTGACAGAAAGTGTTGACCCTTTCGGGTCCCGAGCTTTCGCAGGTTCAAGGCAGAGTAAGGGTCGGAGTCAGAACTAAAGAAAATAAAGTTCATACAGCAAGAAACTATACAGAGGAATTCACGCTAATACTTAGAATGGAGAGACCAGAGGCCCACAGAAGGGTAATGCAAATCATGCAAGTTAAAAAACTTTCAACAAATACTGATGCTTTACAACACTTCACTATGCACGATCAGAAAAATAAACTCCAAATTGTTCACCAGGCTCTGGTCGCAGTCCGATGTCTGGAGAGCAACGTTGTTGCCGTCCCGCAGAATTACGCCGCTCCCTCGCTGATCTGGGGGAAGGGGGGGGAGGGGAGGGGCTTGCCGAACAGCGGGTTGACCCCGGGAGCCAGCTAATTTTTATTCTCGTAAAGTTTATAGTATATGGTCCGTCTTTGTGTAGAATGGTTTATCTGTAAAGCGAACGCAAAGTAAAACCGAAAGGCTATTTACCAAGTCGTAGCCCAGGCAGATATCAATGATTTCAGTTCAGTTTAGTCGTTCAGTCGTGTCCGACTCTTCGTGACCCTATGGACCATGTCACGCCACGCTTTCCGGTCTCTCACTATCTTCCTAACATCACATAACTTATCAATGATTTAGAGCCTCGTAAATATAGGGTTCGGCGTAACCCTTTCTTGATTTGAGGCTTCCACATCCGATAACGGCCTCTTGTCGGCTAGGGCTAATATAGGCGGAGAAGTTTAGTAATCAGTAGAGCCATGAAATATTTTATTTATTTTCTTTACCTATTACCCTTTCGAAATACGTTCCCATTTTCTTTTTGCCTAGTAGATCGCAGTGACGAGGGTATAACCACTACACTGGCGACGCTCAAATAAATCTCCGCAGTACGCTAATCTTTCTGCACAGACCGCTTCAGATGTGACCATTCGTGTCCTCATCTGCCTGCGATCCTGTACCCGCAGGGTCTCTGGATGACGTTCTTGGTGGCATGAATGCAACCATGACGAGCCTCAGGGACGAACAATGCTGCAGAGAGCTCCCACGTATTGTTCTTCATTTATAACTAATGCACTCTGTGGAGCTTCTCGGCTCTTTCCGTGGCTTACTGCCTATGCGTACGATCACCAAATCTCGAGCTGAAAGCTTAGGCATGGCGCGCACCATTCTCTCCAGTCGGCCGGGTAGGTGCGACGGTTTCCCGCAACACTTGGCTCGCGGCATGCGTTCACTTGGGAGACGCATTTGCCGCCCGAGTTTCGCTGACGTCAAGGCGCGCAGATGCAGCCGTCGGATCCACTGCTATTTTATGCTGAGGGAGAGGGGGAAGGCCATCTCCGGCGGCGGAGATCAGCGGCACAGTGCCGCGGGGGAGCCGAATGGGAGGGAGGCGTGGTGCAGCTCGGCTATTTTTCACGGCAATGAGCTTGCTCGGCAGTGGCCGCTCCTTCCGGGCATTGCTCTTCGGCTGGGCTCACTTCGCCGTCCAGCAGCTGTTGCGTGCAGCGTAGCACAAGCCGGTCGTGTCGCCAGGACACAGCAATGGGAACATGTCTACTGCCATCGCAATTCCGCTTCCTATTGGAGACAAAAAAAAAAAAAAAAAAAAAACGCGATAGCAAGACAAGTCAAGCGATGAAAGAGATATGTGTTAAACCTACGCAGTGTCGACGTGCGCTATCTGTTAGACGGTCAAAATGGACTTCACATAGGTGCCCAAATGACTGGGAGCACACTCAGGTGGCATCTGGAGGCAGTGGGAACAATCCCAATACTTGCAGTGGTATCGGGGACAAAAGTTTGGAGAATGCTAGTGCGGATGCCGTCATCAATCGCCGTGCCGCTTGGCTATAGTCCGCCTGGAACCAGCGTTGACACATACACTACTTCTGACGGAATGAGTAATCGTTCGTTTTTATGGGGTGAGCTGACCGGCTTAGAACCGGCTGCCAGGCGGCGCTCTGAGAGCCAATAAGACGTGCACCAATGTAAAGGATGCGACAGGCAGCAGAAATGGTGGGCTGCGTAATGTGTTGAATACTCTGTCCGAAACATATTTCCTTTAGATCTGCCTCGCAACTGTCCGTCTGTGGATTACATATTCTTTTCATGAAAAATAATCTTTTTTTTTATGCGCGAGTCTGGGCCACTTTCTACAGCGTACCTGTTAGATCGTTGCCTCTATGTCCAGCCACTTTTTACGGCGTACCTGTTAGATCATTGCCCCTAAGTCCAATGGCGAAGAAGCGAAAATTCATTTGACCAGCTCCGCTTACATGCTCAGTGCTGATCTCGTGACGCTGCTCCGTGACGTCATTACCGTGCATCCACCCGATCGAGAGCGTGCCAGCTCGCATCTCTGTCCAAAAAGCCCCATTACTCAAGATGTTCTTATTTTGTGCAAGGTGTGGTTAAATGTCGCTTCAGCAAGAACTTTATCTCCGATAAGCCGAAAAGCAGGCAAGCAGGAAAGCTTTTAAAAATTCCATCAGCGGTCTATACGCGCCAGCGCTAGGGATGGAACTCCGAAGATTTCGCTTGGGGGAAGAAAACTACCACCACCGCTGTACACCCCCCCCCCCCCCCCCCCCCCTTGCTCCTCTGAAGGTGGTCAGAGGGACGGAAGAAGTGGCCAAGGCAGGTGAGTACAGACAGCGTAACGGGGAGCAGCGGACGCTGGAATGCCATTGGGCAATGTGCGCTAGAAAGAACAAGTCGCAAAAACATGGAACAGGTCCACTCGTCAACGTCATCACTGAGAAAGCAAAGTTGCTAAAATGCAACTCGGCAATCCTTCAAGAACAATATACTCACTCCTGCTCTGAGCGCCAAGAGACAGTTTGGCAGTATCTTAAAAATAAAATAAATAAATAAATAAATAAATAAATAATCGTCCATGTATTTGTTACGTGCTCCATCAAACAGTCTGCTAACATTGAAGGTATTGTTTTGCACTTCTTTTTGTAAACGATTTATTGACAAATATAGTTTTTTGACAGTCCTAAATAACACTGGCAAGCACCTTCCCAGCCGACAAGATTATCTTTTCTTTCGCAGTGCTTTTACCAGTGGAACAATTCTTTACCATAGATGCGACCCCATATTTACATCAGATGTATGAATCGACAAAGAATGTTCAGAGCATAATTGCCACTGACCACCTGAAGCACTCAAAAAAAAAATTTTTTGGGGGGGTGGACAGTCAGCAATCGAGCCTGGTGTCATGCACGCACATTTTCATACTGAGTCCGGGACAATTTCGCGCACTACATTATTTTTGGTACACAGGGGATCATCAGTTAGAAACACTTTTATAAATTTATCCTCCGCAACAGTTCGGTTATTATTTTTACCCCGCCTGCATTGCACCTCAACCTCAACAACCGGACCTAAACACCAAAGTTGAAACTTTCTCACTCAAAAATAATAGGGTATCAACATTCGTCCAAAATAAAGGCAATCCCTGCCAGCCGTGACGTGACGTCTTCACATGAAGTGTTGCGTTATCTCATAAAAATTTATGAAAACTTAAATTTTAAAACTTAAAACTTAAACTTAAAACTTAAATTTTCTTTTTGCAGTTACATGTCGAAATTTCGTTGCGACTTTTGTCCTTTACATGTTTTGACGACTTGTATTTTGTTGCAGTGAAATTTCGCAGGAGCAGTAGAGTCGAGCATGACTGCTGTCAGATGCTAGGCGCTAAAAGTGAAACGAACCACTGCGTCAGATCGCGAATGGCCAAAGTGGACGGCAAAAAGCTTCCGTTTGGCTGCCCTCAGCCTAGTTTGTTTTGGTCGGGCTTTCCACTCACAGGATGCTTTGGTCCGCAGCGGCAAACGAGGCAGATCCGAGCGCGATTTCGCCCTGAGCTCGACTGGGCCTCGTTGTCCGCGCCGTGCCGAGAGCTGGTTCCGGGCCCTCTCCGTTCGAAGCTGCGATTTGTTCCTAGCAACCGGCAGTTTGTTCTCGAGATGACCCCATGGACTGTCCGCTTCGTCGCGCTGAGACCCTTTCCTTGACCGTAACAAATCTTCCTTGCTCGAGATCGACTATCATTCCTTGCCCCTCCTATCTTCTGAAAGTGCACAGCCCATTTCGCTCTTCCCTTTGGTACACCTTGGCGCTATTTCCGCTGAACGAAGTTATGTGCGATGTTAAAGATGAGCTGAATGCTCACACGGTCGCTATCTTTGACTGATGTCTAGTGCAAGTGTCGTTCAAGTAACATAAGCGTTCTAATACTGAATATATCGTTATTGATGGTATAGCGCTATGCCTGGCAGCCTCCCCACAATTGGCACCTGAGTGCCAATCTTCTGTATAAGAGCTTTTCTGACACTTGCTTCATGCAGGCATATTAATATGGCTGCTGACTATGGTCGGGTTTGACTAATCGGGACCGCCTGTACACAGCATCCATCCTTGAAGGGTTTGTTGATGCCAGAAAAATGTGAAATGTTTAATTCTGCATCTCATCGTGCAACAGATAAATCTGAAAAGATATGTGCTTTAGAGCAGGGAGTAGCGAAACTGAATGTAACATTATCTGCCAGATACCAACGCTTGCGTGACGGAACAGGTAACCACTCATGCTTCCTGCGCAGTCCAAAGCACAAATTTATTTCTCGACTCTGCCGAGAAGCCAGAAACTATATTAGAAAAAAAAAGATGAACACTTTGTTTATTCAGCAGAGACAGAGGCAGGGCTACAGTATCTGCACCACAGCCACGAAGGTTGTAACACACCCCCTTCTCCTCCTATAGAATCCTATAGGGACTCGGTCACTAATCACTAATATATACGATCTCCCCCAAAACTCTTTAGTTAGGATATACCGAATACAACGATTTAATGCTTAATACAATTATTGATAAACAGAACTCCGCCAAAAGGACGGCTCAAAAGAAGAACATCGGACGAACGCAGTTCTGTTTGTTTTTTTTTTTTTTTTTTCAATAATGCCTTACCAACTAACCACCATCGCACTCTTAATACAATACAGCCTAATGCAAACGGGCTGGTTTCCTGCGCAACTACGGGATTATGTTCAAAGAGCTCTCACTAATCTACGTCCCCGAACTGCCACGATGGAGTGGATTGCAGGGCTCACTGGAATCTCAGGCAATGCGGTGATCGTCTCGCCCATGAACATCCACTCCGCAGGCGCCTGCGACCGCTAGCCTTATTCACCCACATGCGACAATACAGCAAAACGTTCACTGCGACAACATTACAGAGGCTCTCGACACGTTTCCTATTTCTCCACAACTTAACTACGCATTCTTATATGCTTGCACTTAAATATACTCCTCAACTTTGGCCACTATTTTCTCTGCAATATCCGACACTACCATGCATATGCCAATTTGTCCTCAACGTGATTCAAATTTGGAGCATTACCTATTTTGCTCTTGCGCCGCCGGGATGGTGTAGTGTTAAGACACCCGACTACTCCGCCAGAGCACCCATGTTCGAACCCGCCCGCGGCGGCTGCGTTCCGAAGGAGGCGAAACGAAGAGGCGTCCGTGTGCTGTGCGATGTCAGCGCACATTAAAGATCCCCAGGCGGTCGAAATTACTCCGTAGCCTTCCACTAGGGCTCCTCTTCCTCTCCATCCACTTTACTCCCACCTTCCTCCCTTTCCTTACAGCGCGGTCAGGTATCTACAGAAATAAGTGCGGTAGATAATCTTCAAGCAGCAAAAAAAGGCTTTCTAATACGGAATGAATGGATCCGAGGGTCCTGTCCAAGTGTACCAGGCCCTCCGCTGTAAGGAGCCTAGGCCCCGAAGCGATGGTAAAAAAGGCAGACATTAAGAATTCAATTTGAACTGGAAACGTGGCTTCCGGAGGTCATCAAGGCGCTGGCCCGGCAGGGAACCAGCGAGCCGGCCAAGGCGAGCGGGGACCCAGGCCGCGCGGCCGGTGCCCAGAGGACGACGTAGGCCCCGTCCGGAGCGCGCGCGCGCGAGCGCGCGTTCTACTGCAGGCCCCTAATAAACGTTTTACCAATCCAATCCGGAGACAATGGTGTTAGGCGGATAGCTGTCATTGATGCAGGTGATCGGTGCCATATTCCCAGAACGCTGTCGCCGTGGAACACTCGCAAACCGAGACGTTGTAGACATGCGCAACCGCCGGCTCACGACACCTCAACAACAAAGATATGCCCTGCGTGTATAAAAAGAACATAGGTGTACAGAAAAGGACGACGTTCATTGCTAAAACTCCCATTGCTGGCAAACGATGCGAACACCTTCCGGAACACCGCGGCAAGTACGGTGACGACAGTTAGCCGAAATCCGAAGTCCAAACATATGCCACCTATTATGCTACCCAGCAGAAAGCCTCTTTTTAATGCCGCTCTCTATCCCTGATCGAGATTAGAAATGGCGCAAAATGTATCAGCTACCTTCCCTTAACTTCGTTCATTCGATCACGTCTCGCGCTGTCTTTATTGGGGTGTACAGCAATTGACCTGTGCTCGTCATCGTTCGTCGTGTTCTCCGCTTTACTCTGCATTCTCAGTGCTCGAAGGGGAGCACTGCTCATGCTGTGCCCATGGACTGGGGCTGAGAAAAGGCTTGCGTATGCCATCAATTGCCGAACGCTTTGGCGCGCAAAACTCCGAAAAGCGGCGCGGGACGCTTCATCACGCTGTCTGGCTGAAAGAGCAGAGTTGTGGCGGTGGACTCTACTCCAGCTACGAAAGCTGCCGAACCGCAATGTTTAGCTTGCAGAATAGAAACAAGGGCTTGTGCTGAAACGTCAAGCACCGGCAAGGCTGATGCACAGCTGATGAGCGTAGCCCCATTTCTGGCTCATCCTGAAAACGTTTGTACCGATCTCGCAAAGCAGCTAATGATCGCGTCGACTATTGACATGCTTTAGTGCTAATTTTCTTTCATCTTTTTCTTTTTTTATTTTGGGGAACAAAACAAGATGTTTTTCTCACAAGCTGCACCTCGCAAAATGATGGCCCGTTGAAACAAGTTCGCCGAGCTACGAGAAGACGGGTTTGTATTTATTCGCCCCGGCTCTCATCCAGGGCTAGGGATATCTGTGGATTTCGGCTTGATCCAGGGGGGGATTTTCTTTAAAACTCCCGGCGTGTTTCCTCAATCCCAGGATGGCGCCGTATACTTTTCAGAACCTGATACCGCCTTTATTTTTTGTGGACTTCGAATGTTACAGACAGAAAATTGTGCTCGCGAATACGATAACAAGCTTTCCTGTTACTGGTTTCTGATGTACGTTTATTCTCCCCCACGAAAGGTAAGGGTTGCTTTTTTTCTTCTTTACTCGCGTATTGTCGGTTCTTTTCCAGGATTAATGTCCATCTGTGAGTTTCGTTCATACTAGGATCCTCAGTATTCACTGCCCTTTATTAGCAGTACACTTTTAAATGTCCGTCGCAATGCATATGCATTAAAAAATGTTTTTCCATATTTTTGGCACTGAATTGCTCTCCTCAAGTGTGGCATATTTTTATTTATAGAGAACCAACTTCATTTAAACAGTATGGTAACCACTGCAGGTCCTTATTTTTAGTCTGCTTACCAAGAAGTTGCGATAACAGCAATTTCCTGTTTTTATTCTGGGCGAGTGCATCTCAAAATGCTTTTCGCTTCAAATTTATGTTGTAGGCGGCATTCTGCATTGCTTGTTTTTCATGAAGAGATGACATTACAAAATGCTACAGCTGAAGGTGTTTCCATTAGAAGCTTTTTGGACTAGCAAGATAAATACCCGGCATTCTGTACATTTTCGGTAGGGTAAGTGGCGCGGCTCGAGATCATAGCTACGCGGAAATTTTCAACTTTCCAACTCGCGCTATTGGTCTGCGCGACTTGGAAAGTAAAGCGCGACGACACAGTCAGTTCTAGGTACTGTATTATAATATTTGTACATGGTTATTATGTTTGGGCGACGTTGCGGGGCTGAGCACAGTTCAACGTACCCTGTCTTTGCGGCTGGCATCGGAAGCCGTAGCCCATGTATGAAGCTATTACTCTTCTAATTGACAAAAAGGTGGCACTCCCCGACGTGGTGGTGCGGCAGTTAGAGCACTCGACTACTGTGCTCAAGGATGCGGGATCGAACGCGGCCGCGGCGGCAGCTTTTCAATGAAGGCTAAAAAAGCTAGGCGCCCGTGTGTGGGGCGATGTCAGTTCACCTTAAAGAGCATCAGGTGGTCGAAATATCTGGAGCTCTACAATACCGCATCTCTCTTAGCCTGAGTCCTTTGGAACATCCACCCATACAAACCAAACCAAACAAGAAAGGTGGCACTCTTAATTATCTCCATAACTTGCAGGGTTGCCAGGTTTGGCTCCTTTGCTCCAAATGGTCCATATTTAGGACCTATAGGTCACAAACTTTGACTTTGGCTACTTGGCTATTTATTGGATACTTATGAAATCAATGTCAGTAACAAATACAAGACCACACAGCACGGCAAGATGCGGTTTTGAACACTATTATTTTGTTTCGCCAGCCCTTATTCCAGAAATTGTGGCGCCCTGATGTCTCAAAATGACCAAAATCCTTCTTGTTCCTGTATTCAGTTAATGTTCGCCGAAAAAATTCTTCCATGCAAGACTTCGATAAACTGCCCACTGGTAGTCAGTGCTGCTATGTAGGCATTTTACAGCCAGTGTTAAGGCATGTCACGTCGGCTTTTACTCAAACGCAGTCCGTTATTGAAGTAAGAAATGGTCTTGCTACTTAGCAGATTTACTTTGTTTCCTCAGTTGACTACTGGTTCAAAGCAGGTTCCCTAGAGTGGTCGGCGGCGCATGACAGCCCTGCAGCGCATTTGTGGGATTGTAAGTACTAGATCCGCGGTTAAAACTCTTCAGGTTATGCAGTTTTCTTTAGCCTAGTAGCGGTGGACTGGCAAAGTTCATTATTAAAAATGTTTTGAAACACGGAAAGGAAGACTCGCCCTATCATATATAGATCAATAGCATTAGGCAGCGTAACCGCCCCTATACACGTTAAAAATTTCAGTAAATGATGTGACCGTAATCGTGTGGCTAAGGCTGTACTTATGATTGCTTTGTTATCTGTTAACTGCACTTCACGAAAAGCTTGTATTTAAACAGAGAGAAATAACAAAAAGCAGAGGCGGGGAATTCACACGGAATGCTTGTAACGTAGTTACTTGAACTTAATTGGTAGCAAACCGCTGAAGGCAACTTGCCGCAGGAATATAAGCGAATAAATTCGGGCTAACGGTATTGAAGGAAGTGTAGATGGACTGTAGCTGGGACTGACCCCACCATGACCCACTGTCTCGGTTGTCACTGCGAGAAGATGGTTATGGTCGCTTTGTAAAATATGTTTGTCTATTCTCTCTACACTCTTTTTTTTTTTACTTTCTATGTTGCTGCCCCAGCCATCCTCATCTTTTCTCGAACACACATGACGACGTTGTTTACAAATTGGTCAAATTCCCAATTCGCGAATAAGCTATTTACATTTTGATTGCAAGGAACTATTTTCCTTTTTACAAAAAAAAAATACGATTATGATGAAGATTTCCTGCAACGCTTAATATAGCTAAGCACAAATCCTATTTAAGATAAAAACTGCACCCAATGCTGCCGATGTAGTGATATTATTGACCCCGGTCCGCTCTTCGTCGTATATTTTTGTGAGCCTGAGCTTCATAGCTTAGAATTCTGGCAGTGTGATTTCAATTATTTATTCCCCAGCGCTGTATTATGATAGCTTGCGCCGATATGGAGAGATCGGCGTGAAGTTCTCAATCCTGAAAGGCACGGAAAGGAATGAATCATTCGCTCCATCGCCGAAGAAGCAGGGACACATTTCATCTTGATTCCACTTTAAAGTGTGTGACGAATTGAGACAACGAGAAGCAGTACTAATACATTGCGTTACCACATCTACACAGTTTTAAATGTCTCCACTTCTACTCTTTACCAAGCATAAGTATTTAAGCATTATTTCATAATCTCCGCTTACAATAATACTCTCTGTATAAAGTATTGGGAATAACTAAAATCTAGATTTTCACATCGAAAAGAGCCAAATCGTAATGATACGCAATGATAATGACCATATTATTGTATACATTCTTCAGTAGTATATGTGGTGTAAGTACATTATCTAATATGCATATAAATTATATTGTTCAACGGTCCATGTAGCACTACGGGCTATGCCGTCAGCAAACATTGTCGTTTTTCCCAGTTTTTGTTGAGATAGATTTTAATCATTTCTAGAAGAAATAAAAAAAAACCCTTCACGCGTCTCGTGCCACTGGTCTCTTCCTGTGCAATTTGCTATCGTGCCTCTATGAATTCACATGCCTGCTCCCTTGGACACTTTCTTTCTACCCTATCTGTGTGTCGTTTCCGGTTTAGTTCGAAAACGCGACATGTCATGCCGATGAGCACGTCGGGGGCGTCTCTGGCGACTGCGCGGGAAGCCGCGAAGTCGCCGGGAGCGCTGGGCCCTTTCGATGCACTCAGCGCGCTCCCTTTTCTCCTCGCCACAGCCATTTTACTCTCAGCGCTTCGCACCCCGCATGCAGAACAACGAGGGAATCTAGGAAATCCAGCGTCCAGCAGTGGCCACCATTTGGGGCGTGTCCGTAACGTGTATGGCACGTCTCCCCATCCATAATGCACGGTGGGGTGAAGATGGCGGAGCGCCGTTGTCTGGCTGGCTTTGGGAATTCGAGAAGCTTTTAGGCAGGTTTACTTTTCGTTGCAAACGCTTGTACAGTTTCGTCGCCTCTCGCTACTTCCTCTTTTTACTTATTCTTCTTTTCCGCTGGCACCGTAGCTGTGACTCGGGTTTCAAGTCGCGCCGAGAGATGCTTCCAAAACACGCGTCGTAATGCTCCTTCGGGGCGACGTAGATCACCGAGGTCACTGGCTTTTCGCACCTTTTACACGCTCAGCACATTGGCCACGTGGAACAGTGGCGGACAAAGCGTGCGACGTCAAAAAATATCTGACAATGTCCGCTAGCGTCGTTTTTGTCAGCCGTCGGCGCTCTTTGCACCCCCATCACGTCGCCTTCGCTAGGATCCACATTACGCTTTTCCTTTTTACTCGCCAAAGCTTTATTGAGAGAAAGGGCCGGGTAGTTTACACGAAGACTCGGATGACTCTGCGGTGGGCAAAAAAAGTGATACGAGCCTTAAAGCGTAGCCACATCAACGCCCCTAGCGCTGTGTATTTATGTTTTAGTGTGACGCAGAAGGGCGGCTACGAACAAAGCGTACATTTTCAAGAAACGCACGCTGATCAAACGCACGCTGATCTCTCGACCACATTTGTGTCGCCTGGCCTGGCTCACAGGTGTTGAAATCAACCGAGTAGAATATATATCGAAATAGGTATGTACATCGAGCATGAAGGGTAAGCCTTGACAGAAAGTTCAGGATTTCCACCAGCTTAAATTTCGCTTGAACTCTCCCCAGCGATGAATATAGCTCCATCTATGTGCCGTTTAATCATAGTAAGTCATTAGTAACACAATAAGACACTATCTGCGGGGTATTCTAGCTAAGTATAATCAAGGTTAAAAGATACGGTGAGTTCTATACTGAGTGAAACTAACAAATAGATATCAGAAGGGCCTATCCTAATCTTCAGTACTTTTACGTTCATCAAACTTAATTAGTTAGTAAAGACTAACTAGTTGATATTAATTTATTGGCTTGAGGAAGAAAGTGTAAGAGCAAACGTTGTACACCGGCTCGAAAAACGGCTGGCTTATAATTTGCGTAGCCTCACTTATTGGGTTTCAAAGAAAGCTGTAACGTGTCCAGCTGCTATTTTGTATAATTCGTGAAGTCTGTATACAAACCTTCATCGAAGAGAGCTCTGCAGAGAAAAGCGGATTAGGTTATCTGCGACGCGTCTTGGGACTTTGAGATGACGCTGCCGTCACCAGGAAGTTTTATTTTGTTATTGCGATACGTATTATTCTCAGCTGGTAAAAATAAAACAGCTTTACGTAAAGGACAGCCTAATGAAAATAACGAGGCTAGCTGTTTTGGAGAGGATGCGTAGTGTTTACCACTGCATGTTTTCCTCAGGACAATAATAAAAAAAATTGTTGTGGTCAAGCTTGTGGTAAACCTGGAGTTACGGGGAATTTCTCTGCGTGGCTACGCTTAGGTTCGGCTTGAAAGCAAGGACATGGCTTTTTCACACAGTAGTACTCTATGGTTTCAGCTTTATTTATGCCATAGCGGGCAATTTTGGTCACTAAAGTGCGATGAGGTGAAAGCCTCTATTTCGCGGTGGTCCGAAGCCCTCCACTACGGCAGATATCTGCGTGGCTACGCTTAGGTTCGGCTTGAAAGTAAGAACATGACTTTTTCACATAGTACGCTATGGTTTCAGCTTTATTTATGCCAGAGGGGGCACTTTTGGTCACTAAAGTGCGATTAGGTGAAAGGCTCTATTGCGCGGCGGTCCGAAGCCCTCCACTACTGCAGATATCTGCGTGACTACGCTTAGGTTCGGCTTGAAAGTAAGGACATGACTTTTTCACATAGTACTCTATGGTTTCAGCTTTATTTATGCCATAGGGGGCACGTTTGGTCACTAAAGTGCGATGAGGTGAAAGGCTGTATTGCGCGGCGGTCCGAAGCCCTCCACTACTGCAGATATCTGCGTGACTACGCTTAGGTTCGGCTTGAAAGTAAGGACATAACTTTTTCACATAGTACTCTATGGTTTCAGCTTTATTTATGCCATAGGGGGCACGTTTGGTCACTAAAGTGCGATGAGGTGAAAGGCTCTATTGCGCGGTGGTCCGAAGCCCTCCACTACGGCAGCTATCGGCATGGCTACGCTTATAGGTTCGGCTTGAAAGTAAGGACATGGCTTTTTCACATAGTAGTACTCTGTAGTTCCAGCTTTATTTATGCCATAGGGGGCACTATTGGTCACTAAAGTACAATGAGGTGAAAGGCTTAATCGCGAGCAAGTCCGAAGCGCTCCACTACGGCAGCTATTTCTCTCCATTTTCCCTCCCACCTTCTCGATGATGCGACATCGTAATCTACCAGCCAACATATAACTTTCTGCTTTAACCGAGCCGTATAAACTTGCCTGCGGGGTCTAGGGATAACGTGAATGCAAGAGTCTTGGCAGGCTGGTTCTGGTATCACCCTCCCCACCCTGATATCACCAGCAAATAGCAGTTTACTGAGGTATTCTCCACCAATCCTTATGCGAGCAGTTCCAATTTCATGTCTGAATACTGCCTCTAAGCAAGTGGTAGATAGTACAGAGATGATCGCGTCTCCCTGCCTAGTATCTTTCGTTAAGGAAATTTTATTACTTTTTTTATGGAGAACTGTGATTGACCTGCAACAACTTTAGGTTTTTTCGAGTACTTTCACACCATGGCTCATCTACATTCGTTAATATCACGTAGAAGTAATGCGCTCATAGCAAACACTTCCGATTGAATTTGGCCATGTAAAAAGTTTAGAAACAAAACGGATCTCCGTGTCTAAAAAAAAGAAAACAGAATTCGATGTTTTGACATGCAAAACTTCGTCATTCTCTAGAGGAGTTAAATAAAGCCCAGCATCAGATGTACTGATGAATCTCGGGCTATCATGCAATGGCGGCGAGAAAAAAAAGTTTTGAACCGAAAAATCTATACCGGGTTCTCTTCTGCGGAAGAAGACTGAACCAAGTGGACAATTACAGCTCCTACAATAAGCGGAGTGAGCCCGAATATTGCCATAGCAGGAAAGCGTCGTTCATGTTTGCGTGATCCACTGAGAATAATGACAAATGGAACGGCGCAAGGACACGATCGGAAGAAAATAAGAGGGCTAGAAACAGCATCTTATGTCTTTGCACCGTGTCCTTGCACCGTTCCATTTGTCAGTATGAACCAACTAGCCATACAGTAAGTACTTCTACGATGAAAATAAGGTCTGTGATAAAACCACCTGAAAGGGCAACCCGGATCTTTCTGGTACTCCCAAAAACAAAAATAGATTTGTAGGAAGCATTACGAGCATTATATCTTATCATGTTCGGTTGAGTACAACATCGTTCGACAGGGAGTTTTAATGGTTTCGAAATTTCGACATACTCTTTGCTCATCTCTGCTCTGTCGGTAACACGCTATATTTGTTGTAATTACGAGAACTTACATGACATCGTTGGCAGCATGTTGAATGATGGTTAGAGTAGTTTAGGCGCAATAGCAATGCACGAGGGTTTATCCGCGATGAAAATTGTGACTCAAAACGCATTACTTGCAATCGCTACCGCCGGTCCATGCGGACACTTCGCCGGCGTGAATTACCTGGCTGCGCAAAAACTAAAACTGGAAATGTCCAGGGCCACCAGTATGCCATAAAAGCGCCTCTCAGCTGCAATAATCAAAGATGCAGTATCCCTGCCGTGCTCTAGAGATAATACTGTGGCAACGACCTCAATCCTCAAGAATGCCGATGTTCTGTTTCTGTGTCTTAAGTCTTTTCTGCACTCTCTGAACTGTTCCTATATTTCTCCCATTTTCTTCGACATACTTCTATCCATATAAATCTACTGGTGGCGCAGGCCCTTCACACCATCGTTGAGTCTCAGCAAACGAGTGAGTTCAAAAATAGCCTGAAGCAGTGCCTCGCTCGCTAATGACCACAATGCGTAGAAAGTTCATCGTGCGTTCTTGTTAATGTGAAGTTTTCCAGAACTCGTCAGCGTCCAGGGAAAACAAAACTAGCCGATTGCTATGGTATCATTCTTTTCATCATTCGATATGAAAATGTGGCATGGAGTTTTACGCGGAGTGATACGAGCGCGGAACTTGGGGCCCGCTCACTCAGGGACCCCGCTACTGCCCTGAACAGTGATTTAGAATAACAGTCGGCACGATCTGTCGAAAGGTTCGTGTAGAGAGTGATGCAAACGATGGGAGCAGTTACTAGAAGCAAATTCTGCCAAAGCTTATTCTACGTGCTTCTTGTGAGTGCAAGTTTCTTGGTGAGTTCGATTTTTCTTTCTGGCCATTTCTCAAGACAGCTCAACACGGTCTTAACCACGGGCCTTTTAATTATATCTTCCAGTTGGATCGTCCAGTATCTGTGTATAGCGTACGACTGATCTGAGAGGAAAAAAGAGAGGATTGGTCGACAACAATGTAAGGGACAGTGAAGGCGGCCATGAACACAACCTATACAGGCAACAGACGTGGTGATCGCCGGGCCAAAAGAAAAAAAAAATCAGCGGAAATGCAGTGGAAAAGCGCCGCCATAAATCTGAAAGCATTTCTCAGCATGTTGACATGTTGTGTGGCTTCCAGTTTCTAAGTTTAACAGCTTCCGCGAAGAATTGTGAAAACCATTGAACGTGCTTTTTCATTACCGGGAGCAGCGCTCCCATGGCGTCTCATTTTATGTCGCAAAGTTTAGAAGAGGAAGAAATTTAACCAATCAGCTCACATAGGCGAGAGCTTATCTGAATACTCCAGTCCTTGAACATAATTATTTACAAACTACAATGCACCCTGGCCAATCCCCCGCCGTGGGTATGTGCCATTTTGTCTCCGGTCATCATCATCATCAAGAAGTCTGTTTTATGAAAGCTTGCATGTTGCCGTCCTGCAGTCTCTGAAGGGCAGTTTTCTTCATGAATAAATAAAAAAGTAAACAAGGCCGTGAACGGGCAGTTTTGTTTTTCGCTGTTTTTTTGTTAGGCGGACGCTGCAAACGCAACCAGTGATGGACCAACGAGCCATCGAAGGAATGATATGCACGAACAAAGCGGACGCCGCAAAGCAAGCTTGGAAAGTAAGCAGAGGGAAGCTCGACCCAGCGTGTCCGACGAGCGGCTGTTTGTTCGGCTGGCACGATTGACCTCGACGTTGATCATGTCTGAACATGGCCTGCCAGGGCTGAGCAAACGCGGTGCGCCGTGGAATGGAACCCCGGGGGCCTCGGCTGCCGGCTTCTCTTCAAACATGAATGACTCCTCCCCGTCCGCTCCGGCGATCTAGACCGGCTCGCTCGCGCTGCGTCGATCTACACGGCCAGGAGGGAGGCACACTGCGCGCATGCAATGAACCGCAACCGGTGCAGGCATCAGGCAAAAGAGCGGCTTCCATCACCAGGGGGCTTTCACTCTTCCCTCGGTGTCGGCGAGTACAATCAGGCCGGGCTGCAGTCGCTCAGGTCGGCATGCGCACGAGCGATCGTAGCAGCGTGACTGCGGCTTCTGAGGCACACGTGTCCGCACTGTCCGCGAACAGTCTCGGGAACCAACCGCACACATTTTTGGGCGTTGGTGGCAAGGCACTCTGCTTCCATTACTAGCGAGAATCCGCCGTGACTTTGATTCGGTAGGTCTTGTGTGCTGGTGTAATGGCGTAACATCGTACCGCAACTGTAAATATCACACGCCTCAGCCGGTTGTGATTATTGTCGCCCCGGCGTTGTACTGAACACTGTTTAAACAATGACCGACAACGCTGATCAGTGCAGAGGACACTGAATTTAAGCTGATATTTAGAAACCAGTTTTACGAAGTACGCCCGTATCCGACTTCCTTTTTATCTACTTGCCGCGTAGATGATGCAGCAAGCAAACAGTCATTATTCCGTCTTTTCTTCCCGAAATATTCAGTTCAGTTCAGTCGTTCAGTCGTGTCCGACTCTTCGTGACCCTATTGACCATGTCACGCCACGCTTTCCGGTCTCTCACTATCTTCCTAACATCACATAACTTCATCTGCAGTGCCTCGAGGATGCCATCTAACCATCGCGTTCGCTGCCTACCCCTTCTCCGGCAACCCTCAACCTTTCCCAACATCAAATCTTCCTCCAGCGACTCCTCTCTTCTCATCAGATGACCAAAGTAGCTGAGCTTTAACTTTAGAATTTGACCCTCCAATGAGCAGTCAGGGTTTATGGTCGACAATATTGACTGATTTGATCTTCTGGCAGTCCAAGGAACTCTCAAGGGTCTTCGCCAGCACCACAATTCAAACGCGTCAATTCTTCGGCGGTCAGCCTTTTTCACAGTCCAACTCTCGCATCCATACATCACAACTGGAAAGACCATAGCACGAGTTATACGGATCTTGGTTGGCAGACTAATGTCTCTGCTCTTTACTAGGCGGTCAAGGCTAACCATTGCTCTCTTTCCCAGAAGCAGGCGTCTCCTAATTTCATGGCTGCAGTCTCCTTCCGAGGTAATCTTGGAGCCCAAGAAGAGAAAATCTGTCACAGCTTCCACTTCTTGTCCCTTGATGCTCCAGGACTTGATAGGGCAAGACGCCATGATCTTTGTCTTTTTAATGTTCAGTTTAAGCCCAAACTTCTCACTCTCTTCTTGTACGCGCATCAGAAGTCTCTTGAGTTCCGCTTCACTTTCTGCAATTAAAGTGGTATCATCCGCATATCTAAGGTTACTTCTACTAAATATTACTTCTGCAAAAACTAAAGATTTCCGTTTCTTCCGTCTGCAGTCCCGGCCAACGTACTGCTGAACCCCCCCCCCCCCCCCCCCTTATTCAAGTGTTTAGAGTAGCTATTGATTTGATCTTAGTTTGTAGCCATTTACGCAATAGTAAACATTCTGAGTTCTTTCTACTCTTAATTACTGTTCGCGTCTCCCGATTATTCTTGCACGTACGCATCTGATTCGTAACGCTCTTATATAAGGTTAGCAGATGCTTTAAGGATGCAGAAACGAACTAAGAAGAAAAAAGGATTATTCTAATTACGAACTAAACTCGCAAAACTAAGGGAAAGCAATTTACGCAGATTTAGAGCAAGACGATCCCTGTCCATCATAGATTCCACTGGGAAGATAATGCGCATGCCGACATTCGATGTCCGAGTTTCTTCGAAATGGAATATTTAAAAGAGCTGACAAAGTGAACGCACAGATCCTTTTATTGGATCATGACAGCTTCAGTTGTTTACGTGTCATAAAACACTACATGATATATGCTTGTATTTCCTTTTTCAAATAAGCAAGTAGTGTATCACCCTTGTCTTCTGTGCTACGTGCCTAAAATTCTTATTGCGGTATTCGCTGGACTCACTAGTCGGAGATTCTGTGCCAAGAATGAACGCAAAACATTATGCCAATGGCGCCCAGTCTGTAATATTAAGTGTCAGACGACGTTCCTTCTGAATTCTTTCACAAATGCCTTTCCGTGTGTGTTCGGGCTTCCACAAGCAGGCTAGCGGAGCTCTGTCGCTACCAGGAAGATGCTTCTTGCTGCTCGCTACGTTTACGTCCTTATGGTTGTCACTGCGGTCTTTGGAGCAGGAGGAGGATGAGAAGAAAGAGGAAAGGCGGGGAGGTTAACCGGCAGAAGAGGCGGTTTGCTACCTTGAACTGGGGAAAAGGGGGGAAGAGATGAAAAAGAGAAGGAGAAAAGAAAGTAAAAAATTGATGATGGTTTAACTTCATTAAACGTAGTGTGGAGATGAAAGCTTCCTTACTAATTATTACACGTGGTAAAGCTGTTAGAAGAAGACAACGAGAAACAGCAAGACTTGGAAGATGCCCAGAAGACGACGAAAGAACGGAAGAGTAATAAGATGGGGTGCATGCGCAGTGGTGGTCTGCTCCCGGTGCGGTGACCTTGGCTTTACATGTCATAGCGCTTTCGCTTCAAAAGGGTAAAACAAGTCGCTAGGCAAAACATGCAGTGTAAAATCTCGTAGTGTTTGTGTAGGGTCTGTAGTGTAGGCCCCATACTCTTACGAAACGGAGGAGTGCCTAGTAATACTTCACCGGAGATAATCACCGCTGCTGTCCGATCGTCTATTATTGTATCAGCGTTGGTGCGGCTAGATTATCTAGTTCGGGCTTTCACAGAGAATATGTGAAATGGTTTCCTCTCTGCCACAGATGTCGCACGCCGGGTTGTCAGCCTTGCTGATAACACAAGATAACAGAAGAAGAGAAGCACAAAAGCAACGGATTGTCGTCGGACTAAGAGCCATAGGGCTTAGTATTAGAATTTGTTCATTCAAGTCGACCACTTTCTAAACATAAGAAGCGGAGGCAAGGCTATTAAGTTAGTTGCAACGACAATTTAACGGCGCAGGAAATCTGTCACTCTCCGTGCCCCTTTCACCCGCACAGTGACAAAATGGGCGCAATGGAGATTGGAAGACGGAACAAAAAAATTAGGAGCCGACGACAAGTTTAGTTTCAGGTACGGAACACAGGAAACCCAACTGCAGATATGTGTATCGCAAAAGTGTGCGGCCTGATTAGGTGTGAGTAGAATGGAGAGCTAAGCCAGTTGGTACATACTGGCAAAGATTGAAACCAGCAGAAGGAAGCAGACACAGATAGGAAGAGAGGACAACGATGGACATAGGATAGCGTTGTCCTCTTTTGCTATCTGTGTCTGCATCCTTCCTCTGATTTCAATCTTTACCGGAATGGGTGGTTAGGGATTGAAGCCCCAAACCATATTTTCTCTGTCCGTGGACAAATCATCAATGTCTGCAACTCTGCCTTGTCGTTTTTAAACGTTTGCTTGTACAAAGTCTGTAATTAAAAAAAAAAGGCATAAAAACATGGAACTTCTCAGCTGACCCTTTACGCAGAATATCTTACCGGCGTAAAATTTTGTTATGTTGTTGTAGACCCTCCCTTATTTCTGTCGTGACATTCCGGTAATCCGCACAAGGCGTGTATACAATTACGTCGTTTATGTAGACATTTTTCTGCTTTTATGAAAAACAGGAGGCGCACCTATTTTCCGCCATTGATGTTAGCGCCATCGTAAGCGATGGGCAGCTATTGAGTTGTCCATGGGGCCGCCCTATCAGATTTGGTACTGGCCAGTTTGGGGCGCAATATTCTGCTCAGCTTTCCGTCACCCGCCAGGATCATCCGGAACACTGGAATCCTGAGGGGCCCCTTAACGCTTATACGTCCTACACTTAAAGGTGAAGCTAACAGTACCTGGAATTACGCACGTCAGCGATTTATTGCTGGTAGCACTTGAACCTTGAACACAAGATTCTGCTTGGCCTCGAGCAACATTACATGGTCATACTAAACACCGACTTCTCGGACAGTTTCTTGAACGGCATCGCATAAGTCCCGAGGAACTCATTTAGGCCATCGCGTCATGTCCCTAGCAGAGAAGCTTAAATGTCTTTAACCCCCCCCCCCCCCCTTACCCTTCCCCAGTGCAGGGTAGCCAACTGGAATTATTTCTGGTTAACATCCCTGCCTTCCGCCCTCCTTTTCCCTTCCTCCTCTCAAGTGTCCCTCCGAAATTTCTTGCAACCAAAGCGTTAAAAAACTCAGTGCCACCGTCGAGAAGTGGCGCCTTTAAGTGAGCTCTTATTCGTTTTCTCTCTCTCACACACACTCAATATATATATATATATATATATATATATATATATATATATATATATATATATATATATATATATATATATATATATATATATATATATATATATATATATATATATATATATATATATATATGGATATATGGATCCTGATACATTTACCGTACTTGGTCACTTAAAAAATTATAGAGCAAAGTATACGCTTCATTTAAAGGAACATTTTATTGGACTCAACGTTTCGACCAGACGCTGGCCTTCATCAGGAGTAAGAATATGAACGATTCGTGTAGATCCCAAAGGCGAAGAGCAGGAGAAGAAACAGGTGGCGGAGAGGCAAAGATGGAAAGAGGGCTTAGCAGGAAGGTAGTACAATGGTATTGTAGTGGTGGGTGGGGTAAAAAACAAACAAAAGCGTAGGTGCAGGTAGGGAGTGGTAAAAAAAACAAAAAAAAAACACGGAGAATAAAAGAAAGACGGCACATGGAAGGAAGCAAGGTAATAGGTACGACCTCTGGCGACGAAAGCACGAGTTGTGTGGCCTTCATTGTGTGTGTGGTGTGGGAGGCTGACATTCCTTGGGGCTACTGGCAGTCAGCTTGACTTGGCAGTTCGGGTGAGTTTAAGGGAGGAATTTAGGGGGTAACTGAACTTTGAAGTGGAGAAAGAATACCATGGCTCTCATTTATACCAGCCTGTAGGGCATTAAATTTAAATATAAAATACGATTCTCGTTTTTCCCGTTCGCGGTTGCTGTGGAAGCCGCATTGGAGCATGATAACGTTGCGTTTTTCAAATTCGTGACTTTTATCTTATAGGTTTTTGGACAGGGGAAGGTGAGGGAGAGATTTAGTGTGGGCGCGATGGTTATTGAATCGAATTTAGAAGAGGTTCTCGGTCTGCCCTAAGTATCCCACTTGACACTCGCCGCACTCGAGCATGTATACCACGTTCCTGCAATCACAATTCAAGTTTCCCCGAATGGAGTGTTTAAAATCAGTGTGTGCTATTTGCCATCGTCGTTGTTTGCATCTAATTGCAAACTTGACATCGATTCTTTCCGCACGGCAAGCAACTCACAAGATCTGCTTCATCGACAGTAGAGCGGACTACATAGTTTTGTAAATGTTTTGGTCGTCTGTATGTAACCCTGGAACCAAAGGAAAAATTTTGGAGAGGCGATCACTTTGTTCGATGATGTTAAAGTGTTTTTTTTTTTTTAGTATTTTGTTGATGTTCGGAAGGTTGTCTGCGAAAGTTAAGATCAGATTTGAGCGGTATTCATTTTCCGCTGCCGGCCGGCCTTCCCTTAATTCTTCATCGCGATCGATTACCCCCCCTTTTCGATATGCATCATCAATATAACGGACGAATAGTGCTGCTGTTTCAGAACCTCCCGCATGCGGTTAGAATTTTCTGCAAATTCTTTCGAGCGTGAGCAGATTCGTTTGAATCTTATTGCCTGAGGGTAAGGAATTGATTTGTTGCAGTGGCGCGGGTGGCAGCTTTTAAAATGAAGGTATTGTTGTCTGTCCGCGGCTTTCCTGCAGACATCGGTGATTAGTGCATCCTCTTCAAATTGAATTAGTACGTCCAGGAAGTTAATTTGTCTGGGCGAGTATGTGTGTGTTAATGAGATGTTGGGATGTGTGTTGTTAAATGAGGTAATGAATTGAATGAGTTCGCGCTCGCTTTTTGTCCATATCGTTTTCTGTCTAGAAGGCGTTTATAAAAAGCCGTTTTTTTTTTTTTTGTTAGGGTACGAGCCTAGGAAGTCAGATTCAATTTGGTTTATAAATACGTTGGCATAGTTTGGCGCCATTTTCGTTCCCATGGCTGTATCACTGGTTTGTAGGTAACACAATTTGTTGAATCCGAAGGAATTGAGTTTTAGAACAAGATTAGCGAGTGACGCAATGGCGGTTGGGCTGACAGCAGTCACGTGGTCTGAAAGCAGGAAACCGCATGCGCAGTGGCTTCAGCTGCGGCGTCTGAGAGAGCGCGCGCGCCGGCGGCGGAACCACCGCGGCGAGTGCCATGGCTAGTCGCATTGTCGAGTCAGCCCAGCTCCGGAACGTCTGAAGATTGCTGAAGGTCAAAGCGACTGAGTCCGCAAAACTCGCGGAATATAGCACAGTACAGTTGGCGATTTAAAACTTCGTTTTGTCGACGCGGTCGTGGAGCGTCCCGATCGCGACAAGCTCCATTCGCAACTTCCACGCCACGTGGGCACGGAAGCAGCGGATCCAAGTGCGCTGGATTGCTATTTTTAGGCGATAGCGTGAGGAGCTCTTCCTTCTGACAACGCGGTGTCGACGTCTTCCGTCGCCGTCTTCCTGCATCCGTTGGGAATAATTCCAGAAATATTTAAACTAAGCTAGCGAATTTAGGAATGTCCAAATAAAGCCAGAATTGATGAGAACGTTCCTCTGTAGAGGTATTTCAGGAAGATAATTCAATAATTTCTCGTCGCTGGGTTTTGAACCTAGACCTTCCGCACGACAAGCGAGCACGCAACGCAGAGGCACCAAAGACTAATTGTTAGCATATTTAGTGCGTTGTGACGCTTATGAGTACTAACTTAGGATATGTACTGATGGTACAGTACAAAAATTTTAATGATTGAAATAATTGAAAAAAAAAAGTTATATTACAAATTTGCGCAATGAAATGATGATATTGAAAGTGCCACCACGTCTAGTGTTAATGCAAAGCTTAAGCGTCTCCTTAATTTTTTGTTACCCCTGTTATCTGCAGATAGATTCGTCACTGAGCTCCCTCTCGCCAAGAATTCGCTTCTGCGGGACTGCCACTAGCTAGGGCGATGAAGAGATGAAAATACAAAGCTAGGAGCAGAACAACGAGTTTTGAGGTCAATGGGAATATATGGCGGAACGTGCCCCAGCGGTAACATTCCTCCTGATTCCGACGCCTAAGATCGCCTTTAGCGAGGGTTGACAGTGACAAGAGAAGAACGTTGCCTTTTTTGTCTGATTTCTATCATTTCATTAGAGGCAGCTTCCTTCCATTCTCTTCCTCTAATTTTCCCTCCTTTCTCTCATCCTTGCTCATCTGCATTCTTCTGCCGCCTCGATATGCTGGCTTCGACGGGCTTGTTTGTGTAGCGCGAAAGCCCGAGGTGCGCATTCTATGAAAGCTTGCAACGTAAAAAGAAAAAAAAGAAAACGCTAGATGGCCGCTGCCTTTTCAGCATTAGTGCAGCAGGGTTCATCTAAATTCCTCCGAGTCTCCTCTTCCAAGTGATACGGCGCGTATTGTTATCCGCGTGTATGTTCTTTTGAGCGTAGCTCCATCAGCGTTGTCTGAGGGACACCGGGACTATCCGGTCATTCAAATAAATACATAAATTTCGGCTTTAGTCTGAGTCATAAAATCAACGCCGCACTGACGCCGACAGCGTAGCAAACACCATATTCCATTCCACATCTCCGCACGATGCGGAAAGGACTCTCCGCTCATCACTAGGGCGCGCGCCTCGGCGCTCAACAAAATTTGAGCTGTCGTAGCATTGCACCGTTTTCAAATAACCCGACCGCCTGAGCAAACTTTGACCTTCGAGATCCCTCTTCAGGTTTAGCGAAAAAACCTGAACTTCATACCCGGGCCGAACGTGACTTGAGTACTTCAGCACGCTTCCGCTGTCGTGTTTTCGAGGCTGGCCAGCGCCCGGCGCTACAGTTCTCTCCCTTCTGTCCAAGAGAGCGAAGGGGTGCCAAGCGCCAATCCTTTTGATCTCGGAATTGACCAGAGGTTGAAGCGGAACCGGCATTCTAGACCCTCTCCTTTTGTGCAGGAACTCCTTCCTTGTCCCCCTCGAAGAACGCACGCACATTCAGCTGCCTCGCCGCAGCGAATGCAGAGATGCAAGCGAGCAAATGAAGGAAACGAAGGCGGGCTGCCTGCGGTGAAAGCGCCCTGCGCCTAGCGGCCAATTAGCGGCGCCGGAGCTGCCCCGCGGCCAAGGCGGATACGTCGCTCTCATTGTAATTGCTGCTGGCGGGGGCAGCGCTCGTGCACTTTGTTTACAGGGAAAGTGAAGGAGTTTCCGCGAAAGAGAAAATTACCGAGTTGAAACGTTCGCCGCTTTGCCCATTTGCCATTCCTTTCCTCTATAGTGGCCTGCTTGCTTTCTTTTCGATCCTAGAGCTGTACTAAGGAGCTGTACTAAGAGAGTATCAATGCCTTTGCATTGATCCTCGGCGCGGCATTCTTCGCAAAACACGCTAGCTGTGAGGAAAAGCCTTAACTGAGTAACATGTATTTCACCTAATTCGAATGACACACTACGACGGGCAGATGGCCGATATTGTCCTCCTGGCTTGTATAGTGTGTGCCTGGACTGAAATTTATCATGCACACTTCTCTGCATATATGTCGGGGAACGCAATCCGCCCTAGGCTAGGTTTGCAGCGTCTGCGCGTGGAGGAAGTTCCTGAAAGCAAGATGTGTACTTAACGAAGCGCCAAGAGCATTAAAAGTGAACAAATTTACTTGAAAATTAATAATTAGGATGCGCTGCAGCGATACAGTTTAGAAATAACTGCTTACACAAAATCAGGGCATCTGATGCACACGAACATTCCAGTGAAACGCACGCAAACCAAAAAGAGCTCTGCTGAGGTTTCCCCGTCTTTCAAACGCAGAGATGCGCAGAAGCATGGAAACTGGAAAAAAGTGACAGTATAGTGACATCAGAAGCATGCAAAGGAAGGTAACCAAAACACAATCAGGTTTGAAGAAAGACTAACCAATCAAGAAGACGCACACAGGAAAAAACAGCCTCTTTCTTTCTGCGTCTGTTTTTTTTTCCTGTCTGTATCTTCTTGGCTGGTTAGTCTTTCTTTATGCAATGCAGCAACTTGCCCAACGAGGTGTTGTACACAATTAGGTTAGACATACATCATTAGAAAGAGCTTCTCTCATTCCTGGGGTAACCACTGTTGACCGAAACACGATTAGGTTGTATTTCCTTTGACGTCATAGGTTAAACAGAGCTTGTCTCGTTTTTTGATTAATCGCAGCGACCGTGGTGGCAAATAGAGATGAGAGGTGAAGGGGGTAACAATGTTGCAATCATCCGAGGTGGCGACGTACATCACCGTTCTGAATACGGCCTGCTTTGAGAGCAAGGCCATTTTACGCCATTTTTTTCGTCCTCTCGAACTATGAAAAAAAAATAACATTAAAAAGAAAAAGAGAGGGAGCCCGGACCAGCAAAAGTTTTACCAGGCTTAAAACCATTTAAAAATAAATAAAAAAGAGCAGAAGCTCGAGATAAAAAAAAAAAAACACTTTTTTTTTTAAAATGAAAGAAGGTGTTTAAAAAAAAAAAACGAGGTCCTTTTCACAAAGTGGTCCACGCTGACTTGAGAAGAATAGAAGGGAAAACCCGGAAGGTAGCATCCAGACCTGCAAATCAAACAAAAACAGGAACCAGAACCAGAAAAGAAGGAAACGGAAACAAAACAACAGTCATACAAAATGACAAATAACATACGGAGAGAGAGGCAGACGCACAAAACCCAAAGCATAAAAAAAAAAAGGGCGACTGAGGTAGAATAGTAAACAGGACAGTCCCCACCAAAAGAATAAAAGTCGGGTGAATAATAGAGAATTGCAGTCTCCAAGGGATTGTAATTGTTGGTCCACAAATTCACAAAGAGAGAAAAAATCCTAATTTTAGGAGCAGAGCAAGACCAGATACCATTCACAACACGAACCACAAATAACGCTGATCAGTAACGAAATGCACTATCAGCTAGAAACTAACCACAACGCCCATTGCCCCTCAGTCTCCGAAGTTTATGCAGAACGTCTCAATACTCTCAGGATGAAAAATATTTGAGGATCCTCGCACGTATTCTAAGTTTGTGAGTCATAGAGAAAATAGCGCTGCATGGAGGCAGCCGGAGGCTGGGCGGACGCGTACTGAGTGCCTACGCAAATGCATGCCTCAAAATGGGCGCTCATTTCCTACTTTCGAAGACACGTTCCTTTCCAAGGCCTATCGCGCTGACGGGTTTTCTGCCTTTTAAGAAGTTAAAAGCCCGTAATAAATAGGGATTAACTCATATCGCCTGGTGGATACTTTTTCTGTGCAGTGTTTAGAAATCCCTTCGAGCATACTATTTTTGTTTTGAATGTTGTAATTGTGAAGTGGTGGAGCTCGGTAACATAAGTGCGCATTAAAACATAAGAATGTGAACCGAACGCTAAAGTGTTGTTCTTCACATGTTAGGTTGTCTTCCCCAGTGTTATTTGATTCGTCAAGTATAAACAGTGTTCCCGAGAAAGCAGTCGTCAATGCGGCGGCCTTATGTTTAGTTACTTGCGTCTATTTAGACATTAGGCTAGTCGTGAAAAAACAAGATCAGGTGTGTAAAATGTGACCTTGTGAAAGGGACCACTAATGCCGCTTATCGATTATAAGCTTCTGGATTGCTATTGCATATCAGACATACGTTATGTTGAAATAACTCGAAATGTGACGTCATTCAGTGAAGTAGATGGGTTTAATACGAATTCTTTTTCGTTTCTTTTGATAATGTCTTGCTGCTCTGGCAACTTCTTATTGCTACGTCAGAAGAGTGCATCAGCCCGATCTTTTGGGAGATAGGCTTGTTTGTCGCTTCTGTCATGATATCGCTTAAGAAACCGAGGTCGACAATCTTGTGAGGTTGAAAGGCCACCACTCTCGGAGTGGTGGCCTTTCAACCAATTCATTCCATATGTGAAAATTTCTATTTTCTATGCCCGCATCCGCTTAAGCCCGTCGTGAAAAGCGTGGCAGGGGCGTTGCGTCGCAGGCCACCATGGCCTTGCTCACTGTTCCGTCAGTTGAATGTTTAAAACAGATAACAGCACAAGGTGGTAAAAAAAAAAAGAAATAAAGGACACCTGCGGCATGAAATCACTAAATTCCGCTGCAAGCAGTAAAAAACGATGCAGGTGTCAGGCGACACGGCCTGGCGCTGTGTGGCCCGCGGGTCTCGTGAAATCATGAGATCACATGACATGGCCGATTCGGGAAGAGCTGCCAACTCGAATAGCTTTTATTTATTTTTATTTGTTTTTAAGCCTGGCAAAGCTTTTGCTGGTCCGGGTCCCTCTTCTTCTTCTTTTTTTTTTTTTTCAGCTCGAGAGGACGAATGAATGGTGTTAAAGCTCGAATAGCTCCATGCGATCGAATCGAAGGGCGAGATTAGAATCGAACCTGGGACTCTTGTCGATTTGCTGACGCTACCCCTAAGCCAGGCAGGCACGTTTGTTAGGCTTGATTAAAGTTAAGATGGAACTTTATATTGTTATAGGGGAGGTATCGGGCTGTCTTACACATAATGCTGAAGCTTACAACTGTAAGCCAATGGATTTCTTCGAGATTGAGGCAGAAACTGGGGGATTTGTAATAAAGCGTGTATTAAAGCGCATGCACTTCAGCAGGGACGCGAACGTCATTAACACTGCTGAGTGATTCCCTCAATGCAAATATTTGAATGCTCATATTGTGTGTAAGCGCCTAATTCGTAGCAATTAATCATCGATAACGAGTCACGACAAAACTTCCTTCGATGGCAACTTCCATTCGCAAAAACTTTCCTAACTTCTTAAGTGCGATCGTAAGAAATATGCCTTAGTGTTCCGCCCCTTTTCAATGCCGAATAAGTATACACAAGCGCAAATATTCAGGCTTTCTTTTTATCCAGCGTCAAAAGTTCTGCGCAGCCTCTGATCAGCCCTGGTAAAATCGAGCGACCTTCTTTCGATCGATTTCATCAGCGTCACCGGTGTGAAAAATTCCCACAGACGACGGTAAATAATCGTTAGTCGTGCAGGCGTTGTTGCTGATATGATGTCACCGGTGCGTGAGATAAAGCATCTGGGGACCAGCGTAACGCCTGTAAACGTCACGTCTGCCTACTGCGACCGATCCTTAACCGCACATACGGAAAACTATACGCTGTTGTTACCTCTTCTGCGAAGTAACAAGTATATGAATTACTTGCACGTGAGGAAATACTGGTAGTTCGGTCTGCCACAAAAGGACGGATCGTAGCGAGCAATGTAATCTCTCTGAGGAGTATGGGCCCTCGTGACGTCACGCGAGCATTTCCTTATCGCGCTAACTGCCGATGAGAGGAGTTTTTTATCTCGATTTCGATCGCATTTCTAAAATATACGGTGTGTCCAGGGCATTTTAAGTTGTGTAATCGAAACACAGAATCTTGTACTCTTTACCCATGTAAAATGATTATAAATTTACGCTCGGAATTTGCCTAGGTTTCTGTATAACGCTAGATCGAGTTAACCAGTGCTTATCGCTAATGGTGCAGAATTCGTAGACCGTCGCTTGATCTGCTGCAGTCGTACCTCTTCTAACCATGTCTACTTGTAGCAATCAGTAAAACAACATAACAGCATGCCCTTCTATCTCTATTTTACAAATTAATCCATGTCAATCATCCACCGTTATCGCACCTGCAACGAACTTCTTATTCGTCAATCAGATCCCACACTAACTACAGTTTTACACGCATTTATGGCAGTCATCATCATCATCAGCCTGACTATACACACTGCAGGGCGAAGGCCTCTCCCATATTTCTACATTTAACCCGGTTCTGAGCTAGCTGCATCCACTCGACCCCTGCGAACTTCTTAACTTCATCCGCCCACCTAACTTTCTGCCGCCCCCTGCTACGCTTTCCTTCCTTTGAAATCCAGTTTGTTACCCTAAGCGACCATCGGTTATCCTCTCTTCGCACTACATGTCCTGCCCATGCCCATTTCTTATTCCTAATTTCCACTAGAATGTCGGTAACTTGAGTTATTTCTCTGACCCACTCTGCACGCTATCTCTTAATGTTACCCCTACCATGGCAGTACTCATGACCTTAACTTTCTTGCGCTCCCACGTGTTATGCGCCTGTGGAACGACCATCCAAACCACATCGTCTCTCAGCGCAATCGTAAAATTTTCCAAGATCATCTATTCAAATACTTTATCGACAATTGCACTTAAGGCGTTCCCACCTGTATCAGAAGTCATGACTTTGGTTTCACTTTATTTTTCTCCTTCTTATCACATGTGGTTGCTATGTATTACTCTTTCTATTCCCCTACTTTTTATGTATGTCTTTTATTTAATTATTTTGTTCATTTTGCGTTTTTCTTTTGCGTGGTTGTTATATTTACAATGATTGCTTAATATATTTTTGTATTTAACACTGTTCATTGCTGCAATATTTTGCAGTTTGTTTAGGCACTTTTGTATGCATATTTCTTCTGTACCCCCCTTACACAATACCTCCCTGGAGGCCTGTAAGGCATTGTAAATAAAATAAATAAAAAATAAGTCAACACATTGATAGAATAAAACTCGTGTTTCCAAAGGCAGTATCCTTGGGCTGGTTTTGTTGTACAGAAATGATATTGTCGTAACAATCAAGAGTTGTCGCTTTGAAATCTACGCAGATGATTGTACCACACTTATTGCAGGACGATATATTATACATACACTTCGTGAAGCAAGTTTAGGTTGTCGCAAAATAAAAAGAAAGCAATCTCATGATTAGCGAAATAAAAGCAAATTGCACCTTTTCTACAGCTCGAGGCACATGCGTCAAGGTGGCACACACTGTTAGATAAGGGCCATTTAGTATATCTCGTGGAATACATATAAAAGCACTTGGAGGGATCTTTTCAGTCGAGCTGACTGGAAACACACGCTCAGAGGTTGTACGCACTTTAAGGAGGTGCTGCCACTCATTTCCATCCGGCATTATAAGACTTCCTCATAACTCCTTAATGCATTCGCAGCTTGATTACTGCTCACTGGGAACATGACCTCAAGAACCCTACATTAAAAAAAAAGAAATCAAAGTAATGAGAGTAGTTGAAAATCTTTGTTATCTGAAACACACTCCAGCACGTTTTCTAAAAAAAAAAAAAAAAAAAAAAAAAAAAAAAAAAAGCAATGTGATAAAATCTACTATTAATAGGCGACCAATCGGTAGAATATTAAATACATTCTTAAACAGGGTCAATTTTGTGAGCGAGCACAATGCGTACCCCTATCGCCATCAGCTGTCATGGCACATTCCTTTCTTTCACTTATACTACGGCGCACGCATTATCCGAAAAAATTAACCAATTTCGCTCGGAAGACTTGGATGTCAAAACACTTAAAAACTGTGCGTTGCTCTTCGCCTTTGTGACAGTAGATGAATGCGAATAAGGCTTTGATTGTATGTATGTAGGTTTTTGGCATGTTTCTGTCTGCAAGTCAAACTTCTGCTGTGAGCAGCGACGAGTATGCAGTGTTGGAATGTGCGTTATTTCGCAAGTAATCTATGTCGCTCTGATACTTAGTAAAGAAGGTAACTTCACTCTTTGTACAGAAACATGCTATTTTGTCTGAAGGAATATATTCAGAAATAGGCAAGCTTTTACTGTGGTCGTTATGGTTCGGAAAGAGGTGGGGGGCTGCAGCGTCATCGGTATGTATTAAAAGGGTTTTTTCTACATGCTCGAGTTTTGATTAATTCTAAAGAAACTACATACGTCGAGCAACCCTCCATTGGACATTTTAAACGAACAGCGACCACATCAACTGTGTCTAGCAATAAAATATTAATCTCTAACTATCCCACAAATATCTCAATAGGCCCCTATGTATCTTCCGCTCGAATCTGATCTGGGTGCTGGCTTTATTCGCTTTTACCGGTACAGGCAGACGTTATTTCAGAGCACTGTATTCTAATTTCTCTTTATATTCAAAGCATAATGCACATGTCACAGCCATGTGTGTGTAATAAAACTCAAATTGTGCCCCAGCTGAAAAGTTTGAATGTGCATAAAAACACTGAGGTGCGTGCGCAACGTGACCCTGAACTGATCAGATTTTATCAGCGCGCAATGGGCAGACAAGCTTCAGCTTTTACCAAAGCGGCAAAACTGAAAATTCGCTGTGCTTAAACTCAGCTCAACAATAGAGATGACAAAAGGGCTCAGAATTTGAGATGAGCTATTCTCTATTGACGGTGCATGTTCTAGAACCCATTGTGCAAATATATGATGTCTATAACAAAGACAGGAGTCACATCGCATTCAAATATACCACATTTTCTTTCTTAGCATATAGCGTTTTTTCATGCGCCGCTGCAGTGAGGAGAAGCGTATCCTAATTCCACGGTTTTACAAGTAACCTGAACTTCGTATGGGCGATTCGATAAATGAAACACTGCACCGCATTCAAAATAAGCATACATCGCCATGTTATTGCCTCCATTTTCGCTCGTGGCTGTATTAGCGGCGCTTCCTTACTGCCAAAACCGGAAACAGCGGAGTTCATTTGCTCAGGCTGCTTTGCGACTGCATCGTACTGCCGAGCGGTTATTTGGCAACGTAAATCCCTATATACACAGTGATGTGCATCGCGAATTGACAGGAGTCTGTGAATGTGTTGTACTCCTTGCAACAATTTCTTTGTTTGAAATGATTTTAACGTCGTTACTACTGTAGATATGGCTCGTTCTAATGCCCCTTAGTGATGTCGTAAAAAAATATGTCACGAAAACAGGGTGCTTGGAGGCTTGCCCTGCGCCATTTTGTGCCGCCATATTTTACCAGTAATCGCGTAGTTCTTTTTTATCTTTCTAGCATGCATATCGATCTCAGAAAGGCAACTGGCTCCACCGCTAATATTAAACAATTGATATTTCCCAGCTAGTAGAGATTACCCGAAGACCTCCATTACGGATTCCCTCACAGTCTGAACTATTCACCATGTCAGTGTGACATGCTATGATAAATCGATCAAAATATAGATTTTTGTATTCTCATACTAAACATAGCTCCCCCCCCCCCCCCCCCCCCCCTTCCCTTTGTGAAGACCAGACCTTCGTAGCGGCCACAGCGTCGTAGCGGCCAAAACAATTTAAAAATCGTACCGAAAACCAAGTTTTGCGGTATTTAACTTTCGGCGGTTTGTTTACATGGTATTTATCTTCATTGTGTTTTGCTTGTATCGTATGTAGTATTTTTAATAAATATGACGAAGTCATAAAGATATTTTTTTTTTCGTAATTTTTTATACGGCGTAATTGCAAATTTTTCTCTCAGAATGTTGTTACAGTGCATAGAAGCCTAGTACTGTGTGTGTGTGTGTGTGTGTGTGTGTGTGTGTGTGTGTGTGTGTGTGTGTGTGTGTGTGTGTGTGTGTGTGTGTGTGTGTGTGTGTGTGTGTGTGTGTGTGTGTGTGTGTGTGTGTGTGTGTGTGTGTGTGTGTGTGTGTGTGTGTGTGTGTGTGTGTGTGTGTGTGTGTGTGTGTGTGTGTGTGTGTGTGTGTGTGTGTGTGTGTGTGTGTGTGTGTGTGTGTGTGTGTGTGTGTGTGTGTGTGTGTGTGTGTGTGTGTGTGTGTGTGTGTGTGTGTGTGTGTGTGTGTGTGTGTGTGTGTGTGTGTGTGTGTGTGTGTGTGTGTGTGTGTGTGTGTGTGTGTGTGTGTGTGTGTGTGTGTGTGTGTGTGTGTGTGTGTGATCACTTTCTACGAGGGTTATTTTTGAACATTACTGTCCTAAATATAGTGATTTATGACGGTTCGAGCGCGTACAAAGTGGACGACGAAGAGGCATTCCTGCGGCAACGAGCTAGTGCTGATGTCTGAAGAATGATCTGGTTACAACAATGCGCACCGTAAAGACCTACTGATACAAGAACAGCATGCTGACTGTTGTTCTAAAGGCAGTCAGGCTATTGAATTAGGCTTTATCATCCCGGATCTTTCTAAAGCCTCCATGACCTGACACAGAACAGCAGCGAATCATTTTAACAGATAATATGGTGTCGCTTGCCTCAAGCATCGTTTGTTAAAACTCACGCAATGAAAAATGCCGCTTCCCATGATATGACATAATATAATTATGCCAACAAAGCATTAATTGCCGTTACAAACATTTTCATCCAGCCGGATATATTCTGTGAAGTTTGCTTAAACCACCTTGACAAGGAGCGTGTTGAAAGGCTTCAAGGTTCGAAAGTACTCAAAAAGCAAAGACGCGCGAAGAAAGTGGCAAGTGCTACGGGTAAGGTGCCAAGAAAGCGCCAAAGCCCACGCGTTCAGCTAATGCATTCGAAAATATTGCAGTGCAGGTGAAAAAATAAATTAGGCAGCCTCAAAACAAGAATTTAGAAAATTCTCTAACTTGTAGTATCTTTGTAGCATATTTTCCTCAATAGCCGTTGCTCCGATTACGGTGATAATTTTATACGTCATACTCAAATCTCTTTTAAGTAACTTGAACCTAAAATATTTGACAACTCCTATAGTAACAAGTCTGGAAAAAGACACAATATTTAATGTCTTTTTCACATTTATCACCAATGGAGGACAATTATTCTTTTCTTCTAAAGTAGAAGCATGAATTTTTTCGGCTCAGGCTGTAAAATAAGTGAGCAAAGATTTTATTGGGCTACTACTTATCATTGTCTAATTTTAGAAAAGCAAAATTTTAACTTTAACCCTTTCGTTCAGGTGCAGTCCCTATCACTCATTAGATGAAAAAAAGAAAAGGTGGAGGTGTGAACAATTCGAATTGGGATCAAACTAATATTTAGCGAACGGAACAAACATCACATTAATATATGCAGCAGATTTAGTGACATAAAGCGTAAACTATGGTGATTCATTTAGGGTATCATACCTCTCAATCCCGCAAACAAAACTGTATTAAACTTTAAACAATTTGAAAGTGAACAGTGCTTACACATTCTGGATTTTTAATAACTGGGCTTAATCAGCCTGGCCACAGTCCTCTCCGCAAAACATGCTGTAGAGCGTTCATGCATCCAAGCAAGCTCTGAACGTTGTTTCGTTTTGCTCATCCGTTGCTCAGAAGTGTCAAGAAGTGTCCTTTTGTCTCTTACAGAGGAGCCGCGCGTGCACGTGGTAGGAGTATTGGGCGAAAAGGTGGCACTGCCGTGTGACATGACGCCCAACACGACGGACGACGAGGTTTCGCTGGTGTTGTGGTACAAGGACGACTCGACCACGCCCATCTACTCGTGTGACGCGCGCCGCAGTCGACTAGCGCAGGCGCACCACGCACCCGCCGACTGGCTGGGGCACCGCGCCTACCTGCGTCTCGAGCCGGGCGCCGAACAGCAGGCCGCGCTCGAGCTCTACCCCGTGCACGAGGAGGACGAGGGGCTCTACCGTTGCCGGGTGGACTTCCGCAAGGCGCGCACGCGCAACTACGAGGTCCTGCTCAAAGTCATCTGTAAGTGTTCATCTACCCCTGGTGCGCAAGCCTCCTCGGTCATCGACCGCCGTAGGCTGTGTTTGAAGATATTAGGGCAATAACTTTAAAAGTCCTGGTCATCGAAAATCCGGCGTTGGCGTTGTGAGCGAAAAATTACGAGCATCACGTTGGCAGGCAGTAGCTGGCAGCTGGCATGGCCGAGCACTAACTGGACGTAGCCTGAGATTACCTGACATTACTCGGGCCTCTTCTTTCATATGGGAGAGTGATATCAGAATCATCCTGTCATGAACATTATATTCACGTTACCGCTAGGCCAAGCAGGCACGTTCCTACGGATTGGTTAAAGCTGGGCTTTGTATGTAGGGTGGTTTTCTGCGCTATCGCGTCATACCCTTAAAGGCCTAGATAAGTTTCTTCCGTAATTTTCGGCGCTCCTAAGCATCGTGGACTTGAAGGGAAAATGACTGAAAATTGGCGTGACCTGTACCTATACAGTACCACATTGTTACTGCGAAAATATCACTCTCATCGCGATCGGATGTTTTATAATCTAGATCAGACCAAAACACGAAACGCAGGTGTCGCGTTCACTTCTGGAACTCACAAGTGTTGGCGTCGACAGTAATTTTCGGGCTTGGCTTCCTAGGACTGTTCTCCACTGACATTCGCTTCAAAACGGAGTAAACTCGTCCTTTTCGGTGAGGCCGTCAAGAGTTTTAGTACGTTTGCGGAAAGATTTTAAAATACAGTTTACTACAACGAATCAATCTTTTGCCGCCTGTGAAATGCAGCAATGTTCAGAAGGAGTAGGAGAATCAATTTTATTGAGAACAGCAACGGGATCGAGCTGCTGTCAGTGCACATGCGGACCTAGCCATAATAATAATACGAAGCACGTCTCGGCGACGGAAAAACTTTTGCCACACGTTAACTACTGAATATTAGGAATTATACATAATTGAGTACATGCCGCTACTGCTCTTGTGCATGCAAGCAAGTGACCATCATGTCTTCTTTGCTGAACACGTGAGAAAATTTCAAAAAGCGAGACGGGTGCTCCGTAACATTTTGGCCGCAAAAACAATTCAAGTGATTGAACAAGGCCTGTGTTTGACTTTAATGATAATAGCGCCATCGTAATGCCCCTCGCAATCACGTGAACTGTAAAGGTCGTTGCAGCCTGATAAGTGCATCCGTGTTTGCTTTGCAGTTTACTAACGGCTGGCGATCAAACTGCGCGCGCCACTTTACGGGCTGTCAGCACGGTTTACGAAAACCTTACATATGTCAAGAATGCCAACAGTCACTGTAGCCTAGGAAAGTATATGTATTTCTAATTTGTGCTGCTGATCAGTAGGTAATAAAAAAACAAAGCAAATTTTATCTGGAATAGAATTGTCAAGAAAGCAGCAAACATAGATGAAAGCGGCATACAGCGACGGGCTGAGGGTATACGATCTGTACACACTACCGCCGAGCGGGGCGCGTGCGGTGCTCTACAAACTGAGACGATAGTTCAATGTCCTGCTTTGGAGGGTATTTGCATTACATGTAATCCAGTCTTGAAACGTTCGTCGGCGCCACCCTTCTGGTGAATCTCTGCTGAGAATTTTCCAGGATAACTTCCAGGCAATATGAACAATCTCGAAAATTAAGTATTAGAAACCGGCCGCCATAGCTAAGCTGGCATATCACTGCGTGCGACATGCCCTGGTTCGGCATTCGCATCCATTCTAGCTGCATATGGTTTAGTTTGTTTAACTTCCTAGTTATCTTTCACGTAGAAAATGCTTACGCTATCAATTAGCCCCTAACACCAAACCTAACAAGTACATTTATATAAAAGCAGTCCCATATTTATTCCTCATACATTTACTTCGTGCTCCTATACGAACGTTTCAATTTCGTATTGTTATCTGCTAAAAGGGATATAGAAGACGACTGCAGCGTGACTTCCGTGTGGCCATATATACAATAAATCAGCAGACCAACTTGGTCGAGATGTCGTGTTGACGTACGTGGCTAAATGACACGCTGTTATCCTTTCTGAGATTGCTGTGTGTGTGTGTGTGTTTTTTTTTTGTAATGCTTTTACATTCGTTGAGCACCTCTGTTCGTTAATGGTCGTGCCTTTTACTATTGGACGTGATCACAACTTTTGTTGTTCCGAGGCACTATTCCTAGGCTCCAATTTAGTTAGTTCTAATGAGATGTAGACAGTCTGTCTCAGCTTTAGCTGAGAAAACAGTAGCATCCACATTAGAGAAACTTGCCAAGTTGAAATAAAAGGAGTCATGATTGTGGCGGCACCATTGCACTTTCCTTTATGTTGGTCGTATTAAACGCGTATAAAACATGAACGCATAATAAGGTTATATCGTTTTACCGTTTTATCAGCAGTCAGGAAGCACTAACACGACTACCAATTTAGAAACGTATCACCGTGGCCATTTTGCTTGGCATAAGAGTAGCCATCATTTGCGGTGTAGACGTAGCACGCCAAAGGGAAATAGCAGTCACTGCAGGCGAAACACGAGGAACTGCTATCCTTACTTTCGATTATAGTGTTGAGTAACAGCACTGTTGCGTGAAGCATGGTAGTCAGCGCGAGAATTATTTTCCCCATTTTCTTCCCTATTAGTCTTCATTTGTGAAATTATCGGATTCAATACATTTTTCGCATATGCGTAACTCAGCGAAAAATCTCGTCCATTTTGCAATTCCTCTTTTTTACCTTTGGGAGTTGGACACAATGTAATGCACTTGTACCCTGGGAACTATACTTTTTTTTTTATCAAGGATGATTTTGGGTACTTTCGAAATTACGAAATAAACTAGCCCTTACCCTGCAAGAGGACTATTTGCTGAAAGGTCAAACCTAAGGCAAAATTGTGAGGCCGGCACCTTCCAAAACCAATTCAGTTTTCATATATGCTTTTCATCTCTCAGTAAGAACACAAAAGCAACGGTTGCGAGCATTAAGGATGCATTCGCCTCGAAAACCTCCACAGGCTTAGCCTTCGGAATGCTGCAACGTCCCATTCCAACCATTTTCCACCTTTCTTTTTGCTCTCATTTTAAGGGGTGCACCAGTTGTGACATTCTACGTTTTCGTTCTGGAGGGAAATCCAGGGGCGCTTATTCAATGCGTTCGAAAGCCCAGCCTTATTTAGGAAGTAATGTTTCCTGTTGTCGCCTACCGCAGTGCCCCCCAACGAGCCCATCATAACCGACCAGAACGGGGAGATCCTCCCGAGTAAGAGCATCATCGGACCGTACAACGAGGGAGACCGCTTGCTGCTGGTTTGCCAAGTCGAAGGGGGTAAGTAACTCTGCCATGAGCGTTCAGGGTAGCAGATGCAATCCGTGCACACTGAAGTCTAAGCAGCTCTAGTAAACAGCACATATCGGCAATGTCTAAAAACGAGCCTATCCGCGTACTTTATGTATGCGTTTTTTATTTTGAGATAAATGCTAATAATAGCATTAGGGGAAAAATCAAGAACTCGCACTTGCGAATTCCGTTTTAAAGCTACGGAATTATTCATTATAATTGATATATGTATTATTCATGATTGATATTATCATGCCTAATTTCTCCGCCGAGAGCACCGTAGAATCTACACTGCGGAAATACGAAACCCTGAGAGTTGCTTGCGCACATGGTGCACCACGTTTGCTCTCATTATTATTGTCAACTGAATGCACCTCCATTGTCATTGCTAATGCCATAATTTTCATCATCACTAATTGCAGTGTCATTGTCATCGCTACTATAATCCTCAGGGCAGACATGGAGAATTATGCCGTGTATTTCACCGTCCTGGACGTGGCGCAGTGGCTCTGCGCGGCGATCTGCCATGCGGCTCTTCCACGGGCTAAACAGCCTCATGAGCACAAAAAGACCACATGGAACCTCAGACGCTTGCACTGTAGACAAAAATCTTATACGTTTGGTTTGCTGATATAACGCCCCAAAGCGATTCAGGCCATGAGAGATGCCAAAAAAATCCTATAGTATATGGCGTACTATCATTGTCCATTTTGCGAGTTCGTTGGAGAATATCCACCACGGTCATCGAGTCATCGAAGTGTCTGTTCAGAGGAGAATGTGCTTTGGTACGAGGGGTATATCCTGCGCATGCAGGATCGACCTCCTTCCTGGCAACCTTTAACCAATGCATATATATGTCTCCCAGAATTTTGATGTGTGAGCAAAGTGAGAGCCTAATGCTGGTGCTAATCTGTATAGCAGCTTGCGGGATGCGGTCTGGTTAAATTGGGCTTGAAGTACTTCCATTCAATATAAAAAAAACAAAAAACAAAAAAAGTCTCGGGCGTGGGGAAGTTGGTTAAAGCACTCGACTGGGGATCCGAGATATGGAAGTTCGAGTCGCGGCTGAGGCAGGATTTGTTTATTTACTTTTAACTACCATCCTCATGGCAAGAATTATGATACGCTTTTCATAATTCTGGGCGTGGCGTAGTCGACTAAAGTGCTTGGCTGGAGATTAGAAGGATAGAGGTTCGATTCCAGGTGGAGACGGGGTTTTCATTTTCTGATGACGCTAGTTTTGGTTCCCAGTGATGACGTCATTTGATTGACAGCTATAGTGTGAGCAAACGGACGCCGACAGTATGAGACAGTAAATGCAGCCCCCCCACTCCCCCTGGCATTTACAATTTATGTACTGTTAATACACAGAGCGACTGCAGATTACGACGCACTTCAGTGGAGACTAGATCTCAAATAATAGGTGAGCAAAATCAGCTAATGTATAGTGATATACATTCGTCGATCGCTCAACAGCAGCAAGGCAGTTTTATCATGTGTATATTTTAAGTTAGCGTACATTTAAAACGGAGCTTTCTAACGGTATTTACTTCTGTAATTGATGCATCTGAGGACTGCATAATCGCAATTGCGATGGCTCTTGAGTTTTAACGACATGTGAAGTGAAATATAGTATTCGATGCAGATAGCTTAAATTTTCTTCATGAGATAGGGAGATTACATCACAGTTTCTCAGCTTTATTTCAGCACTGGTCTAAATATAATACCCAAACCTATTTATTGATGGCATGCGATATTTTGAAAGAGATATATGCATTTGAAAACTGCCCTGTCCAAGCCACTGCACTTAGCATCATAAGCAATTATCAATTGAAACTGCTGGACATAGTACAAATTGCAGGTCGTGCGTGAAATAGCAAAGTTGCAAGATGCTAACCGTTTTAGAAGAAGAATTATCATTATTGTTTAATCGACAGAGCTTGTGACAAAATGACGTACGGTATCGCAAATAGATGAAATTGTCTGTAAGTATAAAATCGATTGCTGTATTGCACCTACGTATTTATTTATTGTAAATTGTGTTCTTCCAGTGAATAACTGAAATTGTGGTTATCACTACTTCATTGCTGCATTCAGGTAAACCAGCTCGTGAAAATGTGAAAGCTGCACCCGCTAACTGAGATTTGCAAGCAACCGCTGCCGCTGCGTATTGCAGGCAGTCCTCCGCCGGTGGTCACGTGGTGGCGAGAGTCGTTTCTTCTGGACGACCAGTACAACGTGACCTCTCAGGGGATCTCGAGGAACGAGCTGCTGCTGCCCTCGCTGGGACGCAACGACCTCATGGCCACCTTCACCTGCTTGGCCACCAACAACAACATCTCCTTCCCGGTCTCCGCCAGCGTAACCGTCGATCTCAACTGTGAGCTACCATTTCGAAGCTATTGTTTTTTCATTCTTTAATTCTTTTTCCCCGCCTATTACGCCAGAATCATCTCGGTGCCTCACAGGGATTGGCAGTTTAGCAAAGCGCATTATAGCGATAGTCAGAATATCACGCAAACGCTTATGATGTATATATAGTTTTAGTTTTTATTTTTGTTTTTCTCTGGTAAGCGTTTTAGTATTCTTCGATGCATCTTTCACTGTATGGCGTGGGACATTGTGTATACAGCGTTTTACGTGATTAGAGGCCTTTGTGTGTAGGACTAAGGCCCATTTTTACGTGAAATTTGTGCGCGATAGCTTAAATACTCGGCCTCCTGCTCCTGCTTTGCAGTCCGTCCGCTGTCGGTGTGGATCGAGGGCGAGCCAAGGCCGCTGTCGGCGGGCAAGCCCGTGACGCTACGTTGCCGCTCTGCGGGTTCAAGACCGCCGGCCGTAGTCGAGTGGTGGAAGGCTGGCGTACGCATGAACGCCTCGCAGGCTAACGGCACCAGCTCGCTCACCTTCGTGCCCGTGAGCGAAGACTCTGGCAAGCAGCTGTCCTGCCGCGCCGAAAACCCCCTCATCGCCGGCAGTGCCATCGAGGACGGGTGGAAACTCGAAGTTCACTGTGAGTGTGCCTGCTTTCCACTTTAGCGCCAGGACAGTTTTTCTGGACCGGCAGAACTTCTCCGCGTACTTACTAACTGAAACGTGCACTGTCAGAGCTCACGGATACGTTTCGGAGCACGATGACATGACCAACGTCTCTGTCCTGTCTGTTCCTGTGATCTGCGACTTTGTTCCTTGCGATATGCCTAAATCATATCATTATTGACCTTGTCTTAAAAGCTTGTTTGCACCGAACAGATAGCATAATCAATTAAGAAAAAATAAGTATTTTGGCAGAGAAATCAAAAGACAAAAAATAATTTTATTTAAAAAAATTTAAACTGTCATCTGGCTCATCCGCAAACTGAGAAGTTTTTCCTTAACGTATTTCCTTCTTGACAGCATTAAGGCATGGTAACGCAACGAAAAACTGCACCGCACAAAATGAAACCAATTCTTATTTATTGACAGTAACAAAAACTCGACATGTGCAAAATGCCAGCCGACACTGTTTTATTTGACTAAGTTAGATTAATGTCTTATCGGAACCTCAGTGGTTCTTAGACATTGGGGCTGCTCTGTCGCCGGCTAGCGCTTCTTGCATACTTCGAGAACTAGACTTGTTAGATGACACAGACGCACACACAAAAACTGACCAATCCGCAGGACATCAGCGTCTGCATGATGCCGGTCCTCATTATTCGACTCATTTTGTGACGTCACAAAGCCACACGCCATGACAGTATTGGCAGACGCTGCCAACTCGTGTTTCACAATTGATATGGTGAAGTAAGATAAGTAAGAAGCCTTCCAGGACTCTTGCCTCCCGTTTTAGACACACTGCCCTGTGGCACACAGGCACGTTTATACGCTTAGTTAAAGCGACGCTCTGTGACGGTCATTCATGATACGTTTTCGTTTTTTTTTTTATTTTAATAAATAATAAATAAAATATTATTTTAATTGGTTCACAGGAAGGAAAAGGCGCAGTATCTAACACACTTGCTCTGTGGACACCTGAACGCGCAGTAAGAGAAGGCAGGAAGGTGGGAATGACAGTAGAAAGAGAGAAGGGAGAGCCATAGTGGACGGCTACCGAGTAACTTCGGCCGTCTGCGGATCTTTACCGTGCGCTGATATCGCACAGGAAACGGACGCCACTTCGTTTCGCCTCCATCGAAACGCAGCCGCCGCGGTCGGGATCGAACCCGGGAACTGCGGCACAGTAGTTGGGCGTCTTACCCCTGCACCACCACGGCGGGGCTCATGATACAATACAGTGAATTTTAAGTCTGATATGGTTCTTCCCGGAAAGTGGAGAGAAGGAACGATGATATTTAAAACGACGACATTTGATGAAGGCTGAGAGATAACTGATGTTTATACACATGACTTTACAATATATACAGCACGGTTGGGTAAAACATGGATCTGGCTAGCTCGTCATAGCCAAAGATGGCGGGTTAAGCCATGGCACAGAACTGGTCGTGCTCAGCACTTACTACTGGGCTCTCGTGTCCAGTTTTAATGCCTCGGGGTTTTGTCCACACCCTAATCGTATCCAATAGGAGCAAGCATGACCATGATTTATTATTTGCTACCTATCACACCCCTTTTGACTTTGCTGGTACTAATGACTCTCTCCCTAGACACATATGAAACCAAAAAGAGCAACAAAACAGTCTAAACATGCGAAGAGCAGTGACACACGCGACCACCACTAGCGTGCACAATCCCAGGCGCTGAGCCACAACCTCAACCTACACACAGGACCCTTTTTTGCAGAGAGAGGGAAAAACAAACAACCACAAGAACGCAACGTTTCATGTCGCCCCGTGTCGCCTCGCGTCCGCATCGCGCCCGGTTATTTCAATGCCACGGTGGTAAATTATTTGTGGCTAATTTGGCGTTGTCGTCTTGTCGCATCCTTCCCGCACGTACTTCTTGGTGACATGCGCCACAATATGTGGTCATCGTCTTGGCCTACTGTTTCTCTCAAAATGTGCACCTTCGTCCTTGCGAGCGCGTTATTTTGGCTGAAGCGGCAACGGACCCCTTTCAAGCAGATGCTTCTCTGTTTTGCCATGCCCGGGCCTCGTCGTTCTAACCTCGACTCACCAGTCGTTACACCCTCTTACGCCTGTGATTCCAACGGACTCCGTATACATGCCATTCACCTTGCACCGCGCGAATACTCCAGTGCCGACAAGGCCCTTTGTATACTATGAATACGCCAGGAACCAGTGCGAACGAAAGGTTAACACTGGACAGCGTTCGCCACATGACTGCTTGACTACACCGACCCTTACAGGCGGCATACCTCTCGATCTTGTTTACGAGCGTGCCTTTGGCAGGTGCTATTGGACAGGGGACATGGAGGACCACCGATTGATTGGCGGTTTCTGTGGCGTCACCTTCCAATAGCGACTTGTATTTTTGTTTACTTACAGTAAACGTGCGTATGACGTCATTGGTGACATTCTCCGCGGCAGTTGTTGTGGGCTTAAATACAATGACGGCTAGAAGACAGCAACAAAGTTAACTAGACCGACCGTGTGCCAAGTTAATCTACAAGAAAAGTGACATGCAACACTGGCACACAAAATTGTCTACCGTCAGCAAAGATCTGACGATAATCTCTTGTGGGTAAACTGGAACAATTTATCGTATTAGTAATTTACTACCAATCGAATCAAGTTAAACCAAGTAAAACTAAGATGAACCAAGATAAAAGGAGCTTTCTCTCGACGATTTGGTTTAGCACCCTAAAATCTCTACTATTATTCCAATACACTCTAGCACAAATATCAAATATTGAAGCCACTAAAAAATTTCTGCTGTTTCCTGCTTTCTCTGACTCTTGGGAGCGCCGCATTAAGAATGGTGATTGTTCTTCACCCCAACTTTCACTTTTTGCCGACCCAGGTTGAGGTCTCCTTGTACGCCAATAGTTAAGGGAATAAAAAAAAGCACGGCCACTACAGTTCATTGTGCTTCCTTGTTATATATATATATATATATATATATATATATATATATATATATATATATATATATATATATATATATATATATATATATATATATATATATATCTGTGGCCTTGGACGCTTGTGCTCACCGATGGCGTTAGTCTAGCAGGTCGCCATGATATCGGTGGTGCTGTCTTCGTAAACGCTGAGTGCCGGCCGTGGTCCCGTATACTAGAATGTGCGGGGCCCTTGAGGGTTCCCTGTGCAATGATTCTGTACTGCTGTGCCTGACGAGTGAGAGGAACAGGTGAACCCGCGTCATCGATGGCCGCGTCCTCACGGGCACGAACGTCGGTGCACTGGGCTTTATCTTCGGGGCCCAGGCGCCGGCAGGCGTTCATTTCCGTTTATCGGCGTTCTCTTGTGCCGCTAAGAGCACTCCGCAAACAGAGAAAATGTCTTTCTTTCGGCAGAGAGTAGCTTTTTTTTTTTTTTTGTGCCCGCAGCTACTTTTACGGTTCTGTGTCATAACACAAAATCGTTCATACATCGTTCCACTTGACGACTGCACACGAACAAACTCTTGAAGTCATATTATGAACAGGCTCTTTCTTTCTTTAGAAGCCTACTCACGTCGCCTTGCGCGATATACCTGGCGGAGAGTCAGCGCGAAGCTTTGCAGCACTCACAGTAAATGTCACGTATCATTTCTGTTAATTTTTAGAAAAATAAACGCCACAAGGCGCAGTAGGTGAGAAACACATCGTAAAAGCAGAACATACCACCTGAAACATCTTTTGTAGAAACCGTTTCGGTCATGAATTGAAATAATGGCTTGCTAATAACGTTCAGTCACCCGCAACAACAGCAACAACAACAAAACTTTCATGCGAAAGTCCCCAACTCTTAAGGATGGAAGTTGTGCCACTAGTTTAGTGGTGTCTACTGTCATCACCCTGTCACGTTACTAAATAAACATTTCCGCTGTCAACACCACAACACGTGTGCGTTCCTTTCTTCAGCCACGAACGCATTTACTTGGGCCTACTGCTACCGAATTTCAAAACAAACAATACTGGGGCGCATCAGGATGAGGCTCAAGGAAATTGACACCTTGTTGCCTAATGCTTGTTACGGCTGCGAAAAAAAAAAAAGGACGTTGATGGAGGCGACACGTTTCCCCCGCTGTCGCGACTGTCTTCCTACGGATGCGATAGCGGACACCATCTCTTTCATTAGGTCACTCGCCCTTTCTTCCTTCGCAAGCTGAGCAATAATAACGCAAGCGGCGATGTCCTGACTAATCCGGACAAGGTATCATACCACAGCTTTTCATGCGTGGCCGGGAGCTCAAGCGTCGCCTCTTTCTTTGCCGACAGCATTCAGTCAACTCGATGCGTGCATAGACAACATCTGGATGACATCCTGAGGAAGATACAGGCGCGGAATGCCTACGCTTTCGTACATTTTCTCGCGCAGCTTCACAGGCCAGCGTTCTTATAGGTGGTAGGCCCCATCTTGCTTTTCCGTTAGCCGTAGAAATATACACATCAGTGTCCAGTTTGTGGGCTAATTGAACTATATTTTGATTGCATTACCAAGTGAGGACAAAATGAATGAGTGAACACTTCAGTTCCACTATATTTTTCTTAATTTTCGATATACATCGGCTGTCTCAAAGCGACTAAAATCACGCGGGCAAGATGTAGTTGTGTGAGCCACAGCCTCCCCTTCACAGAGTTAGTTGGAAATCAAAGGAAGATGTCATTGTCCTTTAGTGAACGTAACATCCATTACGATAATGATGATGATGATGAATAGGTGTATGCCATGTTAAAAAATACCGCACCTCTTGGGCGCACACGACCAAATCAAAACATACGTGAAAATGTGAATGACGTATCAATGAAGTAATCTATGCCTCCAGGCATGCCTGCTCAATGAATGACTCCCTGCAAACAATTTTTAAGAAAAATGCCGCAGATGTTTATTAGCTCCAGAAGCATTCTTCTCTTTCGTTTCGTACGCCCTGTACACATGATTTTGGGTCGCAGCTTTCAGGAAGACGGGCCATCTATTGCGCATGTATGTACTACGTGTAGGCTTATGTCTGTACGGAAATGTCCCTTTCCTTGAGAAGCCCCCGAGATAGATATCTTTCTAGAATGTGACTGTGTGAATGGAGGGTGCCGTAGTGTTCCACCCAGACTTGAGCGAAGAAAGTCATCTTTCATGATGCCCATTTCTGAGAGCCTGACTGTCTCTGGGCTCCGTACATCCGTCCGAATCGAGACCTCCATCCATAATGGCGGTCAGCAAGAGAAGAGTAGAGTACCTCATGCGAGAAGCCTTGAACTGAACCCGCCTGTGGAAGTACTGGCCGCACGTGCGCGGTGTGCGGGCTGGACACTAATGACAACGTCGGGCTCTCTACAAGAAGGCAATGAAGAAATGTTTGGGATGTTTTGCTTCTCTCCTTTAGACACAAGGAATTTATGTCGACTTTCATTTGACAAGAGTGATGCTCTGTGCCCAGCTCCCATGCATCAGGGGGCGTAGCACTACTCAAGTTTCTTTTTGCGCCGAAGACTGATATATGCTATTCTTCTTTGTACGTTGCTTTTGAAATGACTTTGCAGTTTTATTCATCAACCAGAAAATTAGAGCAAGTACTCATTACGGTCGATACTCGAAGTTCCTGAAGGAGATGAAGAGGAATAATCGTGTTTCGCGCACCAATGTACTTTTCTCTGTTTATGCTATCGCTTCGCGCTCCATGGAGAACGTTCGTGTAAGGCTCACACTAAATTCAGCTTGCATAGGCTTTTCCATTTAGGAATGAGTCCTTTTAAAACAAAGAATTTCTTTTAAGCTCAGTTCGATTACGGCGTTACAGCTTCCTCGAGCGAAGCGGACTGCTTGTATCCAGTGCTAAATATGGCGGCTCATATGGGGCGCGCAGCTCAGCACTCTGGGTTCATTTTTTGGCATTTTCACCACGCAGACGTGCCCCAGCTTAACCTTCGGCTAGGCAGCAAGCTGCGGCATCAGCACATCCAGGAGGGCAACGACGTATTTCTCGAATGTGACATCCGGGCCAGTCCGTGGGTGAGCGACATCGGCTGGCGCTTCGAGGGCCGAGACCTAGCCACCAACACGTCGGCTGGGCTCATTGTCAGCAACCAGTCACTCGTGCTGCAGAAGGTGGACCGGCACGCCCGTGGCCGCTACACCTGCACCGCCACCAACGCCGAAGGCATGGGCGAGAGCAACGCCGTCAACCTCAGAGTCCGATGTGAGCGGCACGTTTCTCTACATTTTACGTGTTGTCTTCTAATTGCATATACACGAAAAGAAATGTTAACACGTGACAGAAATGCCGGTGATTCTTATTGACGTGCTAGATTCCCAGCTTCAGTGCGGGTTCTACGCTCCTAACCTGAGTGAACAGACCAATGCTAGAGGGTATAAACAAAGCAAAAGGCAGAAAATATAAATAAATTTGCAAAACCTACCCTCTCAATAAAACCTTTCGATCTTCTAATTTGGTGTAGTTTTGTTTCCCTGTGCCGATCTGAAGCACAGGACACGTCAACTAACGCAAGTGCCGAAGTCTGCGGTCCTTGCTATGATTATTGGTCCTTTAATGTTATGTCCTCACGCATCATTCACCTCGATGAACCATGCACCGCATTAGCCGATGCTGTCAGGAAACGTGTCGTCGCCGTTGTTAGTAAATAAGCTGCACGGCTTCGTACCTTTGGCGCAGAGGTGATGATGGTGGTGCTAACAGTTAATATGATATTATATATACAGACAGATTTGCGATGTAGTGACCTGTCACACCCCGGTGGCTACACATCGATATACTTGGAAGGCAAAAAAAAAAAAAATCTTCGTGTTCTGTGCAACGTCAGTACAGCTTGAATAAACTTATTGTAAGAGCATTTCTTCACGGATGCGTCTCTCGTAACACATGTGTTTGCTTAAGAAGTTTAATCTTAAAACAGGGGGGTTTCGCAGCAGTACTTTAATTTTAATTGGCAGGGAAAGGGCAGCCAAACTCAACTGAAGCGCCGTGCTGAGCTCAAACGCTGTAGAACTGTCCCTGGCATTGCCGCTGTAGCGAAAAAAAAAATAAAGAGAACAGAAAACATAAAATAAAAAGAAGCAGAAAGAAAAGGGGCAGCACCCAGGCTCCGTCTTTAAATGTGTGACTCGACAGCAGCAAATTGCTCCCGTCTGCGACATCCCTAGCCGATCCTCATTCTCGTAAACCACTCGGCTGCTCGCTTAACAACCAATCCTTCTTTTGCGCCCCTATTGTCTCAAGCATAGTGTGGTAGCTCAAAGTTACTATACTGAGTGAAAGACCACTTGGCATAGATACAAAGCCCCGTTTTATGCGCCGTACAGATCTGCCTGCTTCGCTTAGGAGTATCCTGTCTGACTCGGTGTCCGACGATCATGGATATAGGATTCCCATACCACTCACCCATCTCCCAGTATCTACCTGATATGGCAGCTCATGCAAACTCGCTCGTATTATGTGACGTCACGCAACCCGTCGAACAATCAGCGCAAAGCTATATGCCACCTGCGAGCTCGGCATGCTCGTGATTTTACGCTAGGGGCGACGACACCGGTGGCAACGCCGACTCCTGTTTTTCTTTCTTTGTTTTTTCTGAACGGGCCCCTTGAACTCTTTCACGCTGAAATTGACCGAACGAAAACATGCCAAAATGACCGTTTACGGCTTTTCACCTGGCAGCTCTACTGAATGCCGTAAATCTAGTTTTAAAAAATAAGCAAAAATCACGAAGCAGAAACCAGAAAACCGCATCACCGGGCGCCTGAGAAATGACACTTGTCGGAAAACAAAAACAAAAACTTACGCACACAAAAAACAAATATTAAGTGGGGGATTCCCGTTGGAAAATTTATCGCCCGCGACTGCGCAAAGGGCGAAGGATCAAAGGCAAGCAAGCCCTGCGGGGCACATAAAGCTTGCATGAGGGCTCACTGCCCGCGCCGCTGTGATTGCGTGTCCACGTCTGGCGACTCTCTTTTGTTCTCCGCTGGTGACTGTCATCTTTGCTGTCGACCCGCCCGCCCTTGAACTCGGCCCTGCAACGAATGCGATTCAGAATGGACACGCGGGCTTTTCATCATCGGGCCGCCGTTGCGCAACATTTCTTCGGAGCGCCTGCATAATGCAATTTTTTTCATAGAAACTGATGACTCAGATGCAGTTAGTATGTTCGTCTGATGTATCATATTAGCAATGTTGAGCAGAAGGAATATATTTTGAGTCACTGACGCTACTGTTACGTAGCAGACGGGAAAAAAAGCCATTTCTTATTCTTTGTTCCTCTTGACGAAGCTGCAAATCTAGAGACAGCTGGAAGGTGGAGAGTGTGAGCATGAATGCTTTGCATGATAAAAGCTATTTGATTAGGTATGTCATACTTCAGTACGGCAAATTATTGCATGTTATGAAGTACAATATGGTGTGGCATGGTATGGCATGGCGTGGTACGATACGGTATGGTACGCTACGGTATAGTACAACACGATGTGGTATGGTATGACATTGCACGGTTTGTTGTGGTATGATAAGGTATTGTATGGTATGGTATGGTATCGTACGGTACAGTAGGGTACGATACAGTACGGCATTTTATGGTATGGTATGGTATAGTATGGCGTGGCATGGGGGGTATGGTATGGTATGGTATGGTATGGTATGGTATGGTATGGTATGGTATGGTATGGTATGGTATGGTATGGTATGGTATGGTATGGTATGGTATGGTATGGCATTGTGTCGTGTGGTGTGGTGTGGTGTGGTGTGGTATGATATGGTATCATATCGTATCGTATCGTGTAGTATGGTACGGTATCAAAGGTTTGACAGCCAAAAGAGGAAAAGAGAGTGGACAACGAGATACTCCATAGTGGAGGGCTCAGGAATCGTTTAACCTCCTTGCTTTCTTTTAGGTCACTGGAATTGCACAGTACGTGGAAGCCTTGCATTTTACCTTCATCAAAACGTGGCCGGCACGGCAGGGATATGGGGTGTCGTCGGGATTGACAGTCGGGCTCCCAACCACTGAGCTGCCGCAGAGGCGTTTATTCGTGTGAGCACGAGCAACGTTCATGTTTTCCAGGAAAAGCAGTTTAGCTAGCAAAGAAAAAAATTTAATATCAGTAATATGCTTATCGCATCTAAGGTTACACATTATAGTTATATCGAGGTGTTTCTACCTAAGTGTCATACTAACCATCAAAAAGAGCCCTCGTATAAAGTATTGCGGAGCAAATTTAACGCTGCAAGAGGTGTAAAAGCAACTTGAGACTGGCTTTTTTTTCTTTACTGACATCATCATGCGAGCCGCAGACTTCTTCAAATTGTGACCGTCCACACGTGGCACTGACTCATTAGGCGGTTTACAATGCGCTACGTTGTATTCATAGTTCTTAATTTGTTTTGGTATGTGATATAATCGTCTGTGCAAAGCTCGACATCACAGTTAACTTCAGGTTGACGTGCTTAATTTGAACTGAAAATATTGGCGAACAAATGACTGAGCCGCTGAGGCACCTCCAGGCATCAATGCATGTTGTTAAATGGTATACTTTCAAATCTTTCTAAATGAGAAAGGTTGATTAAAGGGTTCATGATGACATTGGCCTTTATCACACTTTTGAAATTTGGGATTTGTTTGTATATACTGACGCACGCTATTGCCACACTTCCGATAAATCGACCACTGTAAGGTCCCTTTGAGTGCAGCAGCCGAATATGTGCGCCGTGGACGCCAACTGAAGAGGCACATCTGTTAGCTTGGTCTAAACCACGAGAAAAAAATTGTGTTGGTTGGATAGCACTTTCTCAGTGCATAAAATATGCAAACGTTTCGAGATATGATAAATGTCCCGAGATGTGTGCATAAGCCGCACTCGCTGTTCTCATTGAATGAATTAATTCACTCTTTTTGTGAATAAGCATCAAGCTTAAAAGGGCGCTGGAAACAAATTGCGATTGGTCTGTGTCAATATATTAGCGCTCTGTAATGATGCAATTCGAGGTGAAGGTTCAGCAAGATTCGAAAAAAAAAATCACATAATGCTAGGAAAGCGCAAAAAATACTAAAAACAAATATCGACACCACCGGTCATTGTGGAAAATAAGAATGAAGAGGCACGAAGTCACTTTTCAAGGCTCTGTTCCGTAAGGTTACGCTACGCCCTCATTACCACAAAAACTGGCAACCGAATTGTTACAGATGTATGGTCCGACCACGTAATTCTGTTTCCTTGTATCATTTACGCAATTTAGTGTACGCTAAAAATAAAATGACTAATTGCGCAGTTCTGCTGAAGGGCACATGACGTCCGTACAAAAATACGTACAATACAGTCCATTAAGTCAATGGATGAAGTAAGCTTTGTTGGCTTCAAAGGTTTTTTTCGCGCTGCAGAATTTTTCATAAATATTGTTGACATACTGTACCTTCTAGACTAATAATCACTCTCTTACTTGGCGTTCCAGTAAGCTACATGTAGGAAATTATGCCTGATCTATATTAATTAGGATTGTCTTTAATTTCTATACATTTGCATCCTTATCGTTCAGGTCAGTAAAAAAACGTTCTGCCGTAATAAAAAACGCTAAATAAAATTTCACTTTTTATGTTTAACTAATATCGAATTCGCAGCGCCTCATAAAACTGTCAAATAAAACGTATTGTGCGTTTTTTTAACACATGGGCTACCTTAGCTAAATAGGAAAAAAAAATCTATTACAACTTACGACCTCTGAAAATTTTTCAGACAAGAAATCCAAACGCAACCACATCTTTCGTCAGAAATTAGATCAACAAGCGAAGAGAAGCAAATGTAGTCCTATGCGAAGTGACGCGGAGAGTGTATTTATGTCGCCGTCCTAGCCTTACGAAGTGCGGACGATCCTCTTTTCTTTTCACCGAGCTAGTTCGCTCTAAACCTGCCTGGAGAAACGTAATTACCGAAGTTAGTCCTCGCTCCGAGAGGCTGTGGTACGCAAAAACACAACAGAAAAAAAAGGAGGAGGCCTGTTTGCCAGGCGGCGGCATCCGGACAGCAAAAGCAAAGGCGACAACAGGGCATGCCGCGGTGCAAGAGGAGAGCATTAGCGCCCGGCACCCATTCGCAAATGGTTTTCTGCTCCACTCATTGCGTATTCAGCTTTAACCGCTCGGCTTCACGCGCCCCGGCAAGCCGCGGGGCGCTGAGCAGCGAGAGATGCTTCGGGGCGGCCGCGTTTATTACATAATGACAGCTCTAAAACGACGAGCGCTGACAAACTGCCACGGCAGGGAACGTGTTGCTTTCTATATTTACGTTTCCATAATCGTCGCTGCCGTTCCTAAGTCGCTCGAACCGGCACCACCTCCGCTTGTCAGGCAAAAAAAGAATTACCCATCAGCTTCTCGAGACCTTTTTTCCGCCTTTTTTTTTCCCCGCTGTAATCGGCTTCTGCTTGTCGCCAACTCGGCTTCGCATGGTAGACCAGATGGAGAGTAGCCCGTCGCGTATATGTCGTTCGTGAAAAGAGTAATCGCGACTCAGGATCTGCATTTTTCGGGGAAGGGAGACTCAATTACTGACGGCGATGCTCGTTTCTCGGGCACGCAGAGACCCTCTGAGCGTCGTGAAAAAGTAAGAAACGCCCACTTTCGTTTCCTTTGTGCTTTAATTAACTGCCCTGTACATTTGTATGCTCTTGCCCGCATTCGGCGACAACGCGCGTCGTTCGTAACTCAGCGGCGGTGGCGGCGTTGGTTTCCGGGGCTTCGTATATGACACGCACTTGGCACTGCTGCGTAGCTGGCATGGGCGCCGTGATTATGATCGTGCCAACGGTGGGGTGCATGGTTGGCGCTCCCATATATTATATGCGTCGAAATAGGAGCCCAGAGAAGGGGAGTGCGCGCCTTCGCGTATCCAGAGTGTAGAAATAGGCGTCGCTTAGGTTTCTACCATTAGGAGACGAAGAAAAAGAAACGGACCGAGCGGCCGGTCAGCGGTGCTTATTTATCTCCTCCTGTCTTTGCGCACTCTCCTTATTGCTTTTTTTTTTGCGCTTTTATTCGTGGTGATATTCTTTGTTTCCGTAATGAGGCACAAAGGACGCAGACAGTGCAGAATGCGCAGTTCACTGTTCACAAGAAAGCGTTGAAGCTCGTAATTCGGGGCAAGATAATGGAGGGAATCCTCGTCGCCAGCAGAATAATAGTGAGCTTCGGGTGATGAACGCCACGTGCATGTAATTTAATTGTTTTCCTGATGCTTGTTGACTCGACATAGCAATTTTATCCGCGTTTAAGTGACTCGGTCATATATACAAGGGTTGTCTAATTTTATTCAGCAAATATTACGTCTACCATGACCTAGTCCACCAGTATTTTTTGCGTTATTCGCTGCAGCTATTCTCGTAATTTCAGCCTCCCCAGCAGCTAAGTCAAAATGGTAGGTTTTTGCGTGCAAGTTGTAAACAAAGATTTGGACACTATGAAAGCGTTTTTATATATTTATCTGAAATATGTTGTTTTATTCCCTTGCCAACTGATATCAATCTTTTTTATCCACGACTTATTCCTGCCTCTTCATTGATACGGACCTATCAGCCTTACTTGGGAACAGAATTCCCTGGCCTCACTGAAAGAGGCAATTTATCGGCATCGCACGGCGTTATAACGAGGAAGCAATGGGCTCGGAATCCTGGTGCGTTGCTCCTGAGCGTCAAGAATCGCAGCTTTAGAAGACTCGCAGAAGGGTTGCGCATATAATTTAAAAGTTTGAACTCTCTCTTTGCTTGTCGAAAACATCCTCAAGACGTGCTCGCTCTGATTTATCGCGAGTTGCTGAGTGACAACGTGCTTTGCAAGTTTTTTTTTTTGCGAAAGCAATACTACTCCCATTTCCAGCCCTTCGCGTAGCCACGGTCGGTAGGTACGTTTGACCTTTAATGACCCCAGATGGCTGAGACGTCATACCAGCGAGAGATGGGCTACCAAGTCGAGTCGTCGGGTGGTGGCGGTCGGTAGGCATGGCGCGCTGCAGCTGGAGCCGCGCTGCTACCAAGTGGAGGTGCTGCTGTCCCCTCCTCTCTCGCATTTGAGAGGAGGAGGGAAACAATGGGTATATAAATGCTCGCGCTTGCTCAGCGGAGGCGTTCGCTATGCATCTTGATAAACAGAAAGATAGTGCGGAGCAATGGGATGCAATGCTGGTCAGCGACCGCTGTGAAGACCAACGGGGTGTGATACAGCGTGCTCTACGGGCGGCGGAAGCAAGTGGAGCCCTGGAATAAGGACACCGGCCAGTTCTGAAGGCTCCACAAAGGAGCAACCGCGAAGAATACCCTGATCAAATAAAGTTATTCAATCACGCCGTCTCAATGAAGCCAGGAAAAGACAGCGGGCTACAGAGACAGATGAAGAACGGGAACAGCGTCTCGCTCGACGGCGCGCTCAAGATGCAGCTAGACGAGCGCTTCGCGCTTCTATTGAATCGCCCTCAACTGGTGACGACTACGAATAGAATGTAATGGACGCTTTGAACACTGAAGGCTCCTTGTCGACGTGGTCAGTAAGCAACCAAAAAAGTAGGAATTGGCTACACTACGAGCTGAACTATAGCATAGTCATGCTAGTATTGCTTTCGGAACCTACCGGGCTTAACTAAAGCTAAGAAGCGTCTGTCGGAGACGTCACCTCCCTCTCACATCCCTCTCCCCCTTGCGATGTTCCTGAAGGTTCACGCGTCATTTATCACTCCTTAGGTAATGCGCTGGCACTATATTTGTTTTTGCTACAAGAACTGTATAGCTGCTTCTGCTGTCTCCTGTAGAATCTTAGAACTGAAAGTAGCTCAACTTCACACGCATAACCGAGCAATGAATGAACGAATACTTTTAATGCGAATAACTTGGCTTGGCAGCAGGCATGCACCCTCGTTTTATTCTTTTTAGAGACATTTTAGTGCCATTTTTGTAGCGCTGAGTCGCTTATTAACAAAAACTGGTTTACACTGTCTAGGTTGTTTACAAGTTACTAAAAAGGCAGGGAGCTTGCATTCATATCACAAAGCTTAGAGCACGTATCGAGATGGAACCTCTTTACCATAGCTAACGTTCCCATAGGGTGACTTATCAGATCAAGGTTTGTGGGGTTTAACGTCCCAAAGTGACTCAGACTATGAGAGACGCCGCAGTGGAGGACTCCGGAAATTTCGACCACGTGGGGTTCTTTAACGTGCACTGACATCGCACAGCACACGGGCACCTTGCTGTTCGCCTCTATCGAAAAGCGGCCGCCGAGGCCGGGATTCGATCCCGCGTCCTTGGAAACAGTAGTCAAGCGCCGTAAACACTGCGGCACCCGGCGGGGCACTTATCAGATCAATCTAATCTTATCAGTCTAATTTTATATTGTTTCTCAGTTAATTGTAGGCCGTCTGCCATTACACTTCGGTATAATGATGCTGTTGGTTTTTAACCAGGTTTCCGTTTAACGGATAAATAATTGTTAATATCATTTGCGTGAACACATTTCTAGGGCCCCTTTATTACGGCATTCCGTTCTTCATACTAGTAACCGCAAGTTTTGAAAAGCTATTACACGACTGTCCAGTATAAGAGAGCAGCGCAGGAATCCCTGATATCTTTGTTACGATTATCGTATAATTACTTGAAAACTGTTTGTAATCCCACTGCTTAACTGAAAGGAATAACATATAAGCGCTCAAATACCTGGACCAGGCACACGTTTCACGATGTATTATACTGCAGTATCAAAGTAAAGGAAGGGGCGAAAAGCACCAGAAACTATTTATTTGTGCTTTGGGGGCTGCGGCTTGCAGTTTATTACGCAATTTTTGACCTTCAATTTTCGAGCGTTGTTCAATCTTAAAATCTTCCGAAGGAATTAGATGAATACACTTAAAATATAACAATTGGCTTGTCAGTAAGTTTAATCTTTTCACAGTTCGAGCAATGCTTAAATCTCAAGATGCGGTCGGATTCCAGAAGCTTTTCGAGATGTAGTTTTCTTGGGAATCGAATGGCGCACTTGATTTCTCCTTGAATTCCTATTCTAATTGCTAGACGTTGCTTAGAGCTGCAGCTGATGATATCTTGGCGAGCTGCAGCAACCCATTGCATCATGCAGCACGGCGGACTTGCTCTTACCTCCCCATGTCTTCCTGCTGATCCTGTTTTAACGCCTCTTCACCTGGATTCTTCCAGCATATCCTAGAACTTACACCTTTGCTTAAGGAGAAATACTTGGTGTGACAGACAAATTCAAGGAGAATGAATCGAGCTGCCTGTTATTGCATACGTTTTTTGTTCCCATTTAAATCCATACTTACGCCCAAGTTGTCGTGCGCTGTCTGTGGAACAATTCTGCATCCTACCTTCGTGGTCATAATTCTATGTCCGAACTGCGTAGCCAACCTCGGTAGAAATAAATGAATAAGCTAACTTGCAGAAAGAAAAAGAGACACCATTATTCTAAGACGTTGTGTGTTGAATTCATACGCGGCATTGTTGGTTAGGCATCTTATGTGGGCTGTCTTCGGATAAAAAGAAATGAAGAAGAGGAATATGAAGGAGGGGAACACGAAGTAGACGAGAAAAATTAAGGTAGTTTAGGCAGAGCAATACGTCTGACATTTGGCGATGTGCAATCTTGTGTTTTGCATATGCGCGACTGTGTGTGTATGAACTTCCGCTTCTCATCATCAGATTCGTCTCGAAGCATTTATAACAGCCCTTTTGCTTCTAAACATCGCAGAATGCGAAGTAAAAGGCAAAATACATTCTAGCGGGTATGTTAACTTATCTGAATGCAGGATATTGATACTTGAATGTTTAAAAAAAAAATGGAGACGAGTGAATTTTTTTTTTAGTTTAGAATTTCTAGATTTAGCAGTCTGCTGTGGTTCGAACGAATCACTGAATGTAATCTGGAAGGGAACGCACCCCCGAAGGTAAATGATAATTTTCACACGGGTAACTGTTAGTTACAAGAATACAAGAAAACATTCATTAAGCGGGTCTTAACTATACTATTTCGCGCGTTCAAAGACAGAACGTTAATCCATTGTGCCGCACAAGCAACGTAAACAACGGATGCTAACTATTCTCTTCCCCGTTACTGCAAATATTTTACTATTGTCCCATATGCGCTGAACAGAAGATAGCGCCCTGGTGAATGTCTGGTGAGTACTGGGGGCTACTGAACGCAAGAGACCCTTTAAAACCAGGATTTCGCACGTCTACGAGTACATACCTCCATTTTGGTTTCCTTCTGTGTGAAAATAGTAAGTGCTTTTTGAGTGCTTTTTTTTCTCTAGAAATTAGCTGCGTTTAATATGAGTTGTCAATCTTGCCACTTGAAGTTAACATGATAATCTGCCGTCGCGACTGCGTTGTTTCTAAAATTAATCATTGCTCGCCGCTGATGAATCTGTGGTTTATTATTTTTTTTTTTTTTGCCTTATATTACACTCCTGCTTGCAGCTTCAATGAGTACTGTAACTTGCTCCGACTTCGTATCTGCTGCGTGAAAGAAATGAGCTTAGGACAAACAAGTTGTTTAAATGCTGGTTGCGGCTTAAAATTCTGCACGCGTCGATGTTCCGTTTATTCTCAAAATTGTTTCTTTCAAGACATTGGTTTAGACTGTTTTCTGCCGCAGCCGCTTCCGCTGAAGCGCAAGATTCTGGGGAATTGGACAAAACTTCATCACAAAGGAAAGCGGTGAAGGCGCTCCTGAAAACGAACTCAGGGTTGCGTTCCTGATTATAAACTTTGAATGTGCGTCCTGTGTACCTTGATCATAGAGGTATTTGGACAAGTAAAAAAAGAAATTCATTTCATTGCCCATATTTCTTCTTTTTTCTTTCTTCCTTTGCTCCCTCACAGCGTGTATAGTAGGCTATTGGGTATCACTTAGTTAGCCTTCCTGTTTTTGTATCCTGTTAATTCTTTCTCTCTATTTCTCTGTGCTATTTCTGTTGTTGGGCTCCAAGATTACCTCAGAAGGAGACAGCAGCCATGAAATTAGGAGACGCCTGCTTCTGGGAAAGAGAGCAATGGTTAGCCTTGACCGCCTAGTAAAGAGCAGAGACATTAGTCTGCCAACCAAGATCCGTATAACTCGTGCTATGGTCTTTCCAGTTGTGATGTATGGATGCGAGAGTTGGACCGTGAAAAAGGCTGACCGCCAAAGAATTGGCGCGTTTGAATTGTGGTGCTGGCGAAGACTCTTGAGAGTTCCTTGGACTGCCAGAAGATCAAATCAGTCGATATTGTCAACCATAAACCCTGACTGCTCATTGGAGGGTCAAATTCTAAAGTTAAAGCTCAGCTACTTTGGTCATTTGATGAGAAGAGAGGAGTCGCTGGAGAAAGATTTGATGTTGAGAAAAGTTGAGGGTCGCCGGAGAAGGGGTAGGCAGCGAACGCGATGGTTAGATGGCATCCTCGAGGCACTGCAGATGAAGTTATGTGATGTTAGGAAGATAGTGAGAGACCGGAAAGCGTGGCGTGACATGGTCAATAGGGTCACGAAGAGTCGGACACGACTGAACGACTGAACTGAACTGAACTGATTTCTCTGTGCTGCTCATCTATGAAAAAGAGGATGGAAGAGAATAGTGCAACGTATGTTCGCAAAATTTGGCGTTTAATAAAGTTTCCTAAGCTCATATGCATTCGAAATAACGAAATACCAAACTGTCGCAAAAATTGCAGCTATTGCTCCTATATAAAGCTGGTGCTTTGGCTTTTTCCATCAAAGCAACGGAACAGAAAGGTTGTGCAGAGCAAAGCCACATTGTGTCCCGTGCGCACCGATCAGTAATCGCAACTCCCTGCATAATCGCAAGTAGGTGCTACTAGCACCTGCTTTTGGGAGCAAATGGATGTTTTTGGTTATTTTAGAGCGTACTGCTCTCACATTCTGAATAATATTGCCACCTGACGGTTCGAGGTAGCGCTTGAACGACGAAGAAGTTAGAGACTCTCGCGCGCTTCGGCTAGCTAAGACTGTGGACCCTTTAGCTTGTGTCTTCGTGTTACCATTACCATGCTCGACGCTATGCTGCCATGTGCGGCTGGCGACCAGCTGCTTACCGCTGACGCAGAAGAATTCACCAACTACGCTGAGGAAGCTCGCCAACTCGCCCGTAATCACATTACAAAACAGCAAGCAACAGATGCACGCCGATATAACGACCGCCATCGCTATGTCGTGTTCCAGCCCGGTGACAAAGTCTGGGTGTGGACACCTGTCCGGCGCCCAGGCCTGTCAGAAAAACTTCTCAATCGTTACTTCGGACCCTACAGAGTGTTGCGTCGCCTCTCAGAAGTTACGTACGAGGTTATTCCAGAAGGAACTGTACTGAGTTCTAGCCGTCAGTGCTCGTCTGACCTGGTGCATGTGCTTCGCATGAAGCCGTATTTTACCCGCTGAAAGTCGTATTTGCCATCCGGAGCAGTTTTTTTTTTTTTTCTGTGAGCTTGCAATCTTTTTTTTTTCTAGGGGGTGAATAATGCCACCTGACGGTTCGAGGTAGCGCTTGAACGACGAAGAAGTTAGAGACTCTCGCGCGCCAATTTTAAACACCTTTCTTTCATTGCTCCCCTCACATTTGAGCCTCATACATATAGTGTGGGTACCAGGACACAGTAATGTGACAGCCAATGAGGTTGCAGACAGACTAGTCAAAGATTCTCTGAACGGCCCTGTATTGCCCATCCTCCCGGCAGCAGCGTACATAACAGCAGCACGATTTCGGCGGCGTGCCTTATTAAGCACGCAGTCTGGATCTATTTTATCCTCGGATGACTACCTGCACCTCAAGTATTCCTGGAATAGGAAATCATGTCAATCAAGGCAGACTGAGGTCCCTCTAACGAGGCTACGCTGTCGTATTCCGCCCCTAAATTTCTATATGCACAGGTCTGGTATGGCGCTTTCTCCTGTCTGCGCATTCTGCGGGGAACCGGAAACAATAGATCATTTCTTGATATTTTGCCGCCGTTTTACCATGATGAGAAAACGGTACTTAGAGAAGCCGTTACAACAGCTGGGTCTTAATTTGAGCAGCCAAATTTTATTATCGTTCGGTGCCACCATGCTTGGGTGCAGCCACAGGTATGTTTTTAACGCCATTCAAAACTTCTTAATAGAAACAGAACGTGTACCTGGCTATTATGCTTTGAAGTTTTAATCTGTACATATAAATCTTACTATTCTCCTACTGCGTGCGTTAGTATTTACTCTTATATATTTTGGTTTATCATATTTACATTTCCTTTTCTATTCCCTAGCATTTATTTTTAATTTTTTTTTTCCGATGTAGTTATACATTTCAAAATCTAATATCTCTGCACCCCAATTCTTGGCCGATCCCCCTGTGTGGGCATGTGCCATCACATTAGAGGAGAACAACAGCAGCAACAACAACTAGCTAAGAATGTGGACTCTCTTGAGCTTGTGTCTTCGTGTTACCATTTCCCGAGAACCTCTGTCTTGACTGTGTGTATCTGCCCCTGTTGCCGATACCCATAAATCCCTGTCTTCGTGACAATATGATGCCTCCCAGTAGTTGAAGAGCTGCCTGTGCGAGGTTCAAGCATTTATCGCACTGCGCTTGCGTGATCAAATATTTGATAACCATTTGACCTACTGAAGCGAACAAATGATCATGTTACTTGGCGCTACCGAACGTGTCGAAGTAAGCAAGTTTGTCACTTCCACCTGTGGAGGTGTCTGAATAATGTCCCTCTTGATGTTTGTTTAGATGTACCCATGAGAATCCTCATTTGCACGATAAAGAGACGTCAACGTCAACCCTTTGCAGTCGCGCCTACTTGCAAGCCCGGTCAGAAGACGGTGTACGGCGCCGCCCGCCAGGAGGCCGTCCGCGTGAGCTGCGAGCTGGAGGCTGACCCAGCGCAGGATGTGGCATTTCGGTGGCGCTTCAACGCGTCGCAGCAGATGCTGGGCTCCACCAATGTGCTGAGCGAAGGCACGCGAAGCTGGGCCACTGTTGTGCCGCAGACGGACGATGACTACGGCACGCTACTTTGCTGGGGGAAGAACGGCATCGGCATCCAGCGCGAGCCGTGCGTCTTCACGCTCATACAGGCCGGTGAGTGGTATCCACCACCTACATTTTTCTTCTTTTACGGCAAAAGCCGTTAACTGCAAGTTGCTTGTTCATAGAACGGCGGTGACGTCAACACACACACACAAGATGTAAAGCGTCGCGCTGAGGGGTCACAGTGTAGTGGTGTAGCGCATAACGTCATTTCAACGCACTGCGTTCATTGTCCAGAACACCAATAATTGGTTCGTCAGATTACAGCGATATCATTGGCCATGTGTAGAAGAATTCTCGTTAGGGCTTCTAATCGTTATGCGAGCTTGAGTGTATTGGCATAAAATGAACACATACACCAGGACCCAGAATTAGCAAATAGCTGAGGCTGGCATCTTTATTTTGGGTAGTTGAAATTGAAATGCAAGTAGATGCCCGGCGGCAACACCGCGCACCGATTACGCTGGTCGGTGGGCAGTTTTAGAGCGCAACGCCTTAGCGTCCGTTCCTGCGTTTCGCGTCGTCGTCGGCACCGCCGTTCCCCCTCGCGACCAGCTCCGCAGCCGGTACAGCGCGCGCTCGTGTCGCGGCGAACGGTGTTCTCTTGTTGCCGAAGCGCCATCTCGGCGTCAGCGAATCACGGTGCTTGCAGAGCCATGTTGACTTGACTCGCTAGAGGCTTCGGCGGCATCAGTCAATCGCTGCTATCTCTTCGCCGCGCAACGTTCCTATGGGCCCATTCGCTGCCTCCCGCCACCTCCCGCCACCTCCCGATAGCTTAATTGCTCTCTTCGTACCTCCTCCAGTGCCATCCCTGTGCGGCGGCAATCAGAGCGCCGGATTGGTTTGAAGTTTCGTTTATTGTACGTAAAAGGTTAACAAAACACGAATACAGAAGGAAGTCCAAAAGTCAAGGACTGTGGACGGGACCTCCTTAATGATTATTGTAAAGAAATATATATTGAACAGTTGCAAAAGTTATACAATATTTCTCATCAGTGGTTTGGGGTGAACGAAAAGTGAATTTATTGCAGGCACTATTGTTCTAATGAAAACGGTTACACACCTAATCACATAATGAAAATATAAAGAAACAATTCATAAAAAGATATAAAGGATAACACTGGAACTTTTTACCTTGAAAAATACGATTAGTATGATAGCAAAAACTGACAAAGAGCGGACTTAAAGACATAAATAGTTAATGATTGTTTGGTAGTTGCTGGTAAAGAATTCCATAGAGTGGTACCAGATAATCGGACTGTTTGTTTCCCGTAATTAGTGTTTGGTTTAGGCAGCAAGAGGTTATTGTTGGCAAAACGTATGTCTGTACTACGCGGTATTTGAACGTTGGTGGTTAGAGAAAATGGAAGTAGCTCTCTAACAGATTTATACATTGGGATACATAAACTGTAGTCGATTATTTTGTTCACAGAAAGAATACTCTGTGATTGGAGCAAACGAAGGGCATTTTCTGAGCGGTGACTGCAAGTAATAATGCGCATAGCTTGATTTTAGATAATCTGCAAACGGCGGGTTTCGATATGTGTACCGGCTGAGCCGAAACACATACCTCAATCTATGGAAAAGTTGGAACAGCTGATGAGCTGCACTACAATTTCGCATTAGGAAGTAATGTAATCGTCGGCATTTTTTTTTTTTTTTATACTTGAAGCGGTGTCACGGCTGCCTAAAAGAGGGGATGCCTCTGGCTTTCTTTATGTTACTCATTCGTCTACTGTCTTGCGTGAACTCGCTTATTCACATTCAGTTTTCACTTATTCGGCCCCTGTAAACCGGCAGTGCATAGAAATTTAAAGACGAAAACGGCAAACGCCATCTCATATGCAAAGATCTGTCGTACACAAGGGCTGGCAAGTAGCGCAGCTCTAAAGTTTGTAAGCCTTGTAATTTACAGACGTCAGCTTGGCCACGCAAAAGCACTGCTGTATTAAGCGTATACGAAAACGATGTCATGGTAGTAGTTTTTTAGATTAACGGCCCAAGAAGGTGCGCAGCGGGTGGTGAAAGCCGCGATGTTGGGCTCCGGATCAGTAGGCATATGATGGAGCAGCCGGTAGGTATGGTAATACGCTACCCACGACCGTAAATCAAGGCATCACCGGCTAATATTACAAGGTAGCCAGGGGCTGAGTAAGTTCGGCTTCAGGCACGTAGTCATATAGATGGGTAGTGTTCGTCGAAGCAGAAATGGATCGAATTTTAGAGATAACAGGTTTATTTGTATTATGAGCACTAAAGCGTAGAGCTTTCGGCCTTCTTTTTTACTTTCCTGTGCACCTCTCCCTAGGTGGAAAATATACTTTTTATATAATGCTTAATCAGTAATCACTTCGGTTTAGTCACGTGCGCGGCCCTAACAAAACGGCACATTCTCTCATCTCCGGCTAGATGCCGACCGGGGAATAGTGATGGCGGGCTTGTAAATAAATGTCGTTATTGTTCAAGGCCCATAACGTATCGCGTCCGCCACGCAATTTAATCGTTGCTCAAGGATCCCGAGAACAATAACAAGGTGAACTTTTAAAGGCGCGAACACGCTGGCGCCACTGTGTGTGGTTTGAGAGACACAGCTGTTCCAAACTGATTTCCCCGAACAAAAATGAGTACACGGTTACTGACGCTCATCGACTTAAACAAGAACACGCAGCACCATGCCGCCTAGTCCTAGTGGTTCATGTGGCGGGAACTCACAAGCAGTCAAAGACTTCAATCAAACTGGCTCAAGCCTTTCCCCGAGAACAAATAGACAGTTTTTTGCTGACGTCATCGAAATGCGACTCCACGTATTTGGTTTGCCATGCCGCTTCCAGGCCAGCGGACGCGCCTAGCTCAGCAATGCTGTCTCGATGTGTACAGATAGTATAAACTTAAGTCACTTCGAAATTTCAGCTACCTGTATTCAATCACGTGCAGCAAGATCATAAAACGCGTTTTCGTATTTCGTCCACATCAAAAAGCGTCGAGTGTCAATCAGGGGCGTTCGGGTCAGCAGCATGGAGCCAAGAGAATAAAGCACTGCGAAATCAATAAAAAAAGCAAACGTAACACACAAATACAAGCAGGACAAGAACTGCGCGGAAGCAACCACGGGAAGCCGAGCAAGTACGGTATGAAAGCACGAAAAAGAGAAACGCATTCGGGTCGCAGATTCGTTTATGGTAGCCTTTTAATTTTCACTTCGTGTACGCGATTATTCCCCCACGAAAAAAAAAAAAAAAAAGATATGGCAGAGGAGATAAGGACAAAATATCAGTTCTCTAAACGACGCATCATATCTTTCACAGCGGCCTCACAGCACACGGGAAAATGTGCCCCTATGCACATGGGGGCCAACAGCTCGCCCCTTTTTTACATTTGTGCTGAGAAATTCGTCACAGCTGTCGCCTATTTTCTTGAAACCACATCGAAGTGTGTACATCGCAGCACATTTACTTCAAGCTCGACTTCATCCAAGCTCGAGCGAAAAGCAGGAGCGCGGGCGCGTGCAAAACAGCTTTCACGACGGAAATCCAAGCGCGAGCACCAAAAGCGCGCGCAAAGCGAGCTGGCTCTGCGGTCAGGGGGCGCGCGCGCAAGCAGCTTTTAACCATGCGAGCGCAAAAGAACGCGAGCGCGCGCAAAGCGATCTGGCTCCGCGGTGTCACAGGGTCCAAGTTCACACGATGATGTGAACGAAAGGTAAATTTATACAATATTTACAGTCGTGGTACAAGGCATAACAATACCGGCACGGGGACTGAAAGTTATTGGCTTCTCGTGACTGTCTTCGCACAGCGACGGCCAGGGAGCTACCGCCACGGCTGCTCCAGGCACCGTGGTGGTGGTGGTGAAAACTTTATTTCCGTAAAGAAAAAAAAAAAGGAGAACATTTGTCAGACGATCAATGGGCTTCTTTTCGTTGGCTTCGGGATGTGGCCATCAGACCGTGTCTTTCGGCGACTTCCAAAGCCCAGCTCATCGCCTTCGGAGCTGGTCACCGCAGCCTCCTATTGTAGTGGGTTAGATAATAGCCATTCGGCCTTGGGTTGGAGCTCAGGGCACATGTGTAGGATATGAGCTAAGTCGGCGTTTTTGGCATCGCAAAGCGTGCATTCGAGGGTGTACAGGCCTGAGTGGACCAATGATAGTTTAAAAGGGCTAGGGAAAGTATCCGATTTGAGCTGCCTCCACGTCACTAAGCTGGAGTTTACTGAGGGATTTATCCTGGGCAGGGTATTCTAGTCTGCTATTCCTGTAATGCATGGTGATTTCTTGGTAAGTTTTCATGCGTTCACCCCTCGCAGGCGCGATTGGTCCAATTGCCCAGTTGACAAATCCTCGGTCTATATTGTGGGCCGCTTCGCTCATCGGGTGGGACGAGTGCGCAGGGACCCAGATAATTTTAATCTGGCGGGGAGAGAAATGTGATTTTTTTAGGAATCTATATGCCGTTTCGTGAATTTTGCCCTAACCAAAGTTACGCACGGCCGTATTTGAGTCGCTGAAAATAATTCCACAGGCAGTATTGGTGATTGCAATTGTTATCGCGGATTCTTCCGCTTCTTCCGCGCGTCTGCCGAGGACGGTAGCGGCGGAGAGGTGCTTAAATTTTTGGTCTACGATGGCGACCGCGAAGGCGCCCGCTCTTCGTGTTCGGCCGCATCTACGTAGACGGCCTCCTCGCGGTTCCCATATTGCTTGTGAAGAGATTTGGCTCTGGCCTGCCTTCTCTCCTTGTGGTACTCCTGGTGCAAATTTTTTGGGATCGGGTGCGTTACGAGGTGCTTGAATATATCTCGGGTACGGATCTTTCGCTCGTTTTAGTTGCTTCGAAACATATTTTTAGTTCCCGGAAAATGTGTCTCCCTGTAAGTGTGTTGGACAACCTGTCGTATTGGCCGATACTGTGCGCTTCGATTAGCTCTTCGAGCGTGTTATGGATACCAACTTTCAAGAGTTTCGTGGTTGGTGTGACCCTCGGCAGATGTAGGGCTGCCTTGTACGTTTGTCTTATTAAGCAGTTCCTTTTCTGCTTCAGAAAGGTTTAGGTACGGAAGGGAGTAGACGAAGCGGCTCAGCACGAAGGCCTGAACCAGTCGTCTGAGATCCGCCTCCTTCATTCCCGCATGCTTGTTGGCGATGCGTTGAATAAGACGGTTCGTCTGGTTTACGCATGCCGTGAGTTTGTTGATTGTCGCTGTGTTCTTGCCATTGCTTTGAAGGTGCATGCCTAATAATCGAATCGTTTGGAAGCACTGCACGCAGCGACCACCGGCCGAGCGCCTACTTTTATGGGCTTGAAAGCCCTTGGTATTCGAACTGTCCAATCAGGACGCTGTCGTTGGCCGCTGGCCAAAAGGCCCAATAACGAGCGCGCTAGGCTTCCGCCGTGGTGCGAGGAGGCGGGAGAGGAGGGCACGCCTTCATGTCGCCGGCGGTCGTTGAGGCGCCAGAATGTCTGTTATCTGCTGTGGCAAGTCCAGACAAGCCAGAGCCCGAGACTTCTCCTCAGTGCGTCGCCGTCATGTGGAGCAGCACCGGGCTTGTAAAGGGGCGTTAGGCGCTGGCCTGCAGTCGCTTGACTCCAGTCTTCGGCCACTGCAGGAGCAGCGGGTACCGCGGCTAGAATCGCTTCTATCCGATCATAACAGCATGCAGACGACACAGACACAAAAATCTACAGGAGAACTCGATAGAGTATGCGGCGTTGCTCGGAGAGGGCTCTACTCCTTGGCTCCCGCAGCGCCACCCTACGATGCTTGGGTACCCTATAGATACTGAAGTCGACATAATTTCTTCTTTCGGGTAGTTAGTCCTGCGTTGTCGCATGTCGAGGATAGGAGTCCTGAGATGCCGATGTCTCCCACGACGGAGCCAAAGAAAATAAAGAAAAAAAGTAAGAAATGATAATATAACAAGTACACAAGCACGCAAGATGTAAGAAAAATAAAAGAGGTAGAGGGAAGAGGTAGAAGATAACGAAGAGGAAAGGCTTTCATCCATTAGGCTTTTAATCTAAGCGAAGTGCAATCCTATAATTTTTGTTTGTTTCATCTGTATCGCGTGAATGGCACTCACGTATACCGCATTCAGTTCGCGGTGGCCATGTGTGGGTTGGCCTCAGACAAGAGCCCCATATAGGTTTTTTTTAGTTGAAGATGACAGCTTGCCTGCAACAAACAAACAGAATGGTGAGTCACGCGCGTATTTTCCCATTCTCATTTGATTTGGCATTACTGTGCCCTCGCGCTTTACCTAGTCAATTGGACGTCGTGCACGAGCAGTGTGGACGCCGGCGCCGGAATTGATCGCGTTACAGTACTAACCTTCAATCCGCGCAAACCAATCTCTAAGCAAGCTTTGCGTGGTCGGAACTGAGCGCTTATTTCCTAAGCAGTCGTGAAATAAGGCAACCGCATGCTTTATTTGAACTTCGTTATAAGTGTTTTTGGCGCAATTGCCGTTGGTCTTCTGCGGATGAGTGTACCTTTATTGTCGTCCACGGAGTCGCACTCTTACTCGCATACAGATTCGAAGTCTTTGTCGCTGAGACCTAACCACCGCGCAAAACAACTCGCCTGAGAGAAAGATTGCTTAATCTGCATTATTCAGAAATGATCCCATTTATAAATCACCGCTGCCGAGCTAGATGTGCGCTATTTGCGAAAAGCCAAAACGCATTATCTGGCGCTCCTTCTGCCCTCGATTATTAAGAATACTAACCAAAACCAATGAATCAGTGCACCTGTGTCTGGCAGGAAAGGAAAAGAAGCATCGAAGTCAATGAATGTAACCAGCCGTTGGCGACATGCATGGTAGAACATTCCCTCACGTACGCAGCTCGAGCCTGGTATTTGAAGAGTTAAAATGTATTTGGATGGGGCCCTGATGAAGGATTCTCTCTGTGAAAACACTTGCTTCTAGTCGGTGCATGTTTTTCTTCACGTGCTTCTGTGCCCCTTGTCCAAAGCGCTCTTCCTCGCTTTTTTTCAGATATTCAACTCAGCAGGGTCATTTGCCTCGTGCTTAGCTCTATTAAGTTGTGCTCAGGGATTAGCTAGCCCTCTTTGAATCCAATCTTACCGTAATTTCCATATCGCGTTTGCCAAAATCTCTTCTACGTCGTCTGTTTGTTGCTTTAAACTCAAACCTCAACTCGGCTTGAAGTTTGCCTTCTTAGCTCGGCAGCCGACAGTGTAGACGGACACAGACGCAGAGGGTGTTGTACAAGGCTTACGCGTTCTTGAACAATCAGAAACTCTCCAAGCGAAAGCATGATAGCAGGTAAATTTTGCCGCCAATACTCCACTTCCTCTATTCAGCAACAACGAGATAGGGAAACAGAGAGTTCCCATCTTAGCCCTATCCCATAGCTCGGAATGTCCCATGCACAGTAATGCAATACATACTCGTAAAAACGTTCAAGTTCTACTAAACGTAACAGGGATCCGCCTTACGTTGCGGAGGCCTATGTCGCAAATGTGGCTTGCAGGAGCAAGGCGTTTTTTTTTTTTTTCGTTACTGAAAGCAAGGCGATTACAGCGGAAGAAGCGAGTCACTGTTCTCCTGTGAAGTTTCCTTCAATAACTGCGAATTTGGAGGGTAACAGCTTAAGAGAGACACAATCCCAGAGGGGAAGGAAATCCTTATTAATGCACTGAGAAGACGAGCTTCATTCTGTGGCCTGATCAACCCTTCCTTGCTCACTAACGGACTAAACCTGCCCTGCGGCGAATTTCGAAAGGAAGCGAAAGGATAATGACGATCGTTCTTGTAGGGTCACGGCTCGCAGGTCGATCAAAAGGGCAAAGTAAAACGCGTGGTCCTCTCTTTTGTCCTCTAAGCATTGCTGAATTTTTGTTAAGCGGCTGTAATGAATTTTTTTTTCTTGCCGCAAACATCGCCAGGCTTGCGGCACATGCAATGACAAGGGTTTTCCGCGTGATATATCATTGTGTTTTTTGCGTGCTGTCGCATAAAATGCTAGACGACTTCATTTCGTGCTCATTATGTTGATTTGCTTTTCAAGGATCTCGCACAGGACACTTATTGGAATAAAAAGCACATCAATGTATCTTTTAAGCTCTGTTTAGGCACTGAGCGGATAAATATATAGCAGTTGCGACTAACAAGAGTTCGAAGGACGCCCCTTACTGCGGCTAGCGCGTCCAGGAATCGGTCTCATAACTGGCGTTTTCGGACAACTTCAGTGTTTTCCTGATTTTATGCGTTGAACTGAAATGTTAACCGTTTCAAGTAGGAAGCTTTTTAATCTTTCGAGATAAAGTTCGCTTCCTTGTCGGCACGCTTTGCTTTGGCGCAAATGAACGCTAAAATTTTTCATTTTGTGGGTACTAATGGGATCATTTCTATCGGGAGCCGGAACCTTGCATCTTTGAAGTCACGAGCCGTACGTCGGGGATTTTTGCTCATCGTTTCCTAGAAAAAAAAAAAGATATTTGTCCTTTTTTTTCAATTACTTTACACAGACCGAAGCTGTTACGTAGATTCTCCAGTTTTGCTATCATAAACACGCTCGCAAACGGTTCTGTCAACGCCTCCGTGATGTCCTAGTTTGATGAAAATCCAGTTTAGGTTACTGCTTCCTGTTTGTTTTTCTTTGCATTTAATAACTACCTTCGTCATTATTTTCAATAGTAGTCTTTCGAACTACGAGTGATTTTCTTGAAGTATAAAGAAATTGTCCGGAAATCCTACCACATTTTCTTTTAAATCCTGACAGTATCCTTAGAAATGCTCAAGAAGCATTACTTTTGGGGGTGGCCGCTTTTAGACGCAGGCAAGAAGCGCAGCACCCGTGTATTGTGTGATGTCAGCACGCCTTAAAGAACGTCAGATGGTCCAAATTTCCGGAGCCGTCCACTACGGCGTCTCTCACAGCCTGAGTGCGTTGGGATGTTAAACTCCATAACTCAAACCAACCCAAGCAACATTACTTTTAATGAGGCATGATATAATTCTATCTATACTTATTCATCGAATATTCCCTGCTGATTGTATGGTAGATTGCTTGCAATATCGCATTAATCAAACGCATTGCTGGAGCGTTAGCTAAGCTCAAAGTGTGTTCATTCGATGCTTTTGGTTATTGTCAAGCAGCGTGCCTTCTCGCACAAAAAAATATGGCAGATTAAGCATGGCTTGAACCTAGTTATATGAGCGAAGGCACTACTAAGCGTGGTTTTGCATGATTTTGAAGGTTATGCACAGTTTGACAGTTTGAATTAAGCAGATGCTCAAGGGTCCGCTACCAAAGCAGACACGAGAGCGCCTTTAACTCTGCTCTTTAATCCCGAGATTTTTAAAATATTTTAGGATGATTTCTAGGAAAGGAAGGCGCAATATATGTCCGTATTTGGGCCGGACACAAATTAATTAGGTCATTCTCGCACTACCATTCAATAATGCTATTTTTTCTGATATTTTCGTTTAACTTTATTTTTTGGAAAAAGAAGATACAGTATATGTCTCACTTTGTTATGAACTCCTGCTCTTAATTAGGTGAAGGTTATTCCGACTTATCGAGATGAGGTGGAGGTTGTTTGGATCCATTGAGGCGAAATTCGAATTTAGTGAGCATACGCTCTCTTCTACCCTACACAGCAGAGCATCACACAGATTATGGTCAACCTCAATCCGGACCTGCGTTCTAGAACTAGTAGTTCTCTTCCTCCTCTCGTTGCCCCCTCCCCTTGACACCCTGAAGCTCATCAACATCAGCAGGCCGGGTGGTCTGGGCTCCGAAGAAGACATGTCCAGTTGTCGGAACGTTGGTTTTGCTTGCGAACTGAGGCTGTCCCTCTTACATTTTTCATTGCGGTTCCGCCCTTTTTAGTGTGTTCGGGATCAACATCGTATAACGCCTAAATGTATAGTATAAAAAAAAAATTCAAGAATGCTCAGCGATTTTCGAATGCACATAAATAACACCTGGGGTAACATACGGAGGGAGCGAATCACACAAGACTGAAACCCAATTTTGGTCGTTCTTCAGGAAAGAGCCAACCACGTCTCAGCGGGGGCTTTTCCTCATAACCAAGCCGAAGAATTTGCTATGGCGGAACACCGCCTTTGAGAATGTCTTTCGTGGTCCTTGCTTTCCAGATGGGCCGCACTTAAGCGCTTTCGTATTGCTTTACTAGCGTAAACACGCTGGAGGGTGACGTACCTCACTTGAAGGTCAACCCTCTCGTTGGCAGCGACCAGAAAAAGCAGCACGCGCAAACAAAAGCCTGAGATGATCTTGCCAATATTTGCATGCAGCCCACTAGCCGCCGGGACGTGTTTGTCTTTCAGCCGCTTGGCAAACATGACCCCCTTTGGCCGCATGATAAAGAAACAAAGCGCAAGCATGCTTTTGCGGCTCTGCACGACAAGCACAGCGAGGGAAAATGGAGGAGGCGGAAGCCTTGACGACGCGGTAGTTCAGTGTCTTTAAGTCTCGCGGCACTGTGGCCACTCTGTGTGAGCTATAGGGATCAGGAAGATATACATGACGCCCAGACGGGCCATCTGCTCTGAGATCTCCATTTGATTAACACCGCAGACGCCACCGACCGACCGCTGCTGACGGCCGATTTTACAAACGATATTGAGGTAGTTTATTTTCAGAGCTTTATTGTTCTTTTTTTAGCCTAGTAGCTGCTCTTCACGCTTCTGCATACTGGTATTGCAATACATCGATGCAAGTCAGTGCCAATTTATGCGATAGCTCATACAGCTCGTTCAGCCTAAAAGCCCACGTCGTCGTAGTAGTTTTAGTAGTTGTAGTTTTTGGCACAGCGGGTCAAAAATAATCGGCGACAGCGTAAAAGAAAAGTCGTATCATGGTAATTTGCTGTTTTACGATTGATGATGCATAGGTGTGTGGTAGACAATCAGGAGTTCATGAAATCATTGCAATCAATGTTTTAATAATTGCTGTATCAAAATAATAAAAAAATAGCAAAAAGAGGGGTTCAAAGGTGCCAAAGTGCTCACTGCTTGGAGAATTAATTAGAATATTTGAAAAAAAAAAGGAAAAAGGGGGCTCAAAGTTTCGAAATGATCAGAATGAAGAAGCAATGCTTGATGATGCTAATTAAAAAAATAGAGCGCGTAATTGAATGACTACGTAATTTAAATAATTGATAAAATGAAAAGTGGAGGTCCAAAGGCGTCAAAATGCTTCGAATGAAAAGGCGTGCTTTATGATGACCATTTAAAGTGTTTAATTGATCAACGAATGAACTCAAATAACTGAAAATCGATGAATAGTAAAAGCGTGGGTCCAAAGGTGTCACAGTGCTCCGAATGAAGAGGGAATACTTGATGATTCAGCTGAAGAACATTTATAGTGTATATTTGATTAAATAAATAAAATGAAATATTCCATTAAAAAAACACAAGTAGAAGATTCAGCGGTTTTAAAGGACTCAGAATGGAAAGCCAATGCTTTATGATGCTAATTAGGCAAATTTAGAGAGTAATTAATGCATTACGTAAAAAAAATGACTGAAAAATTACAGTTAGAAAAAGGGGGTGTCAAAATTTCTACAATGAAAAGCCAAAGTTTAATTATGCAAATAAAAATTTAGAATATATAATTGATGAAACAATTAGTTTAATGAATAAACTGAAAAATGGGTTCAGAGGTATCGGACTGCTCAAAATGGAAAGCCAGTGTGGGCTGATGTCATTGTATAAAAATAAAACAAGAAAATAAAAAATACAAAATACAAAATTCGAATTGCAAACATTGTCCGTGCTTGTGAAACGCTATCGCGCAATACCCTGAACGGTGGAGCTTAAGCGTCCTGCTAAATTTTGCTACAAACGCTAAGAAGAACGTTAAAAAGATATTGAAAGGTTTTTTGCTTAAATATATATATTTTCCTCAGTGCGGATGCACGTAGTAAACGTAAAAAAATTTGACCTTGTGAATATAACTTCATATTTACGTTTTTGTTTTCTTTTTGCCTTGACAACATAATCGCGGAAACAACAAGTATCCCTTTTCAAGAGATTTTGCATATTTAGTCATATTTCACTGTTGCTTGATTTCATAGGAATCATGATGCTGTAAAGGTTTCGAATTCAAAACTATTCCATCTGTTTGAGATGATATATATCATCTCAAACAGATGGAATTCCCGGTCGGAAAAAACTACAGAAAATTTTCTGATGTTACGACAGAATTTCTGTGCGGTTTTTGACGGGAGACCTGTTGTGACAACAGAACATCCTGTAGTAACATCAGAAATTTCTGTTGTTACAACAGAAAAGTGCAACAGAACCACAGACAACAGCAATATACTACAGAAAAACTACAGAACTACAAAAAAGTACTACAGAACTACAGAAAAATCTGATGGTTACGACAGAACTACAGGATATTTTGTCGCATTTTTGACACAGTTCTGTAGTTTTTTACGACTGGGGAGCACGAACCGTATAATAGAAGTTCACTTCCATCATCACGCAGGGCCACCCGAGCCAGTGCAGAACTGTTCGGTGCTCAACCAGACCGAGGACTCTGTGGCACTGGCGTGTTCGGAGGGCTACGATGGCGGCCTGCCGCAGAGATTCCGGCTCGAGCTGCACGACACCGCACGGCGGGTGTTACGCGCTAACGTGAGCACGACCGAGGCGCCGCCGGCATTTCTCGCTCGGGGCCTGCCCCCCGGCACGAGCTTCGTGGCCGCTGTGTACGCCTTCAACTCGCGAGGCCGCTCCCAGCCCACGGTGCTGGTGGTCAGCACCCTGCCCGCGCCCGTCAGCCTCACCCGCAAAGGTACGTGCTAACAACAGGAAGAGTGCGATCTATATTCGATTGAATGCGACAATGAGCACACGTCGATCCAATGTTTATTTATCCGTATATATAGATTGCGGTGCTATTATTGACGTTGCCCATGTTGGTTCGGCAGCGAAACACCTGGTTAGTGATAATAAAAAAGGATTGAAGACTTTCTCCTCCACGTGTTCCAAACTGATGGTGTCATTAAGGTAAAAGACTGAATGTGAAAGGCGGGGTTGCAGAGCCTCAGGATTCAGAGCCTAAGCTTTGTCTTAATGTCACCGAAAACTGCTTGCTATGGCGGCCAGTGGCAGCGATGCCCGTAATTTCATTTTTTTAAGCCTTATTTAACTCATCTAAGCTCAGGCAAAGATACCTCTTGCTCATCTTCACGTGGAAGCTATCCATACAAGGCGATATTTTTTTTTTTGTATGTACTTCAGATTTGTTCTCACAACATATATAGAAGATCCGACTTCTTTGCGAATTTTGGCTGTCAGAGAAAACAATACAAACGTTACAGTTGACATAGTGATAGGTGATGCATGTTTGCCCTAATTGTGCATTGCCTTTTGAGGAAGGTAATTGGCAGATGACTGGCAGAACGAGAACGAAAAGGCGCATGCGCCAAAACGACCTCTCGTTATGTAAGGATGAAAATACTAAAAATTTGATGCGAAGATATTATAAAAACACCGAGTCGACGCACCGATCGTAGGCCGCATAACGCTCATGTATTGTAAAAAGAAAGGCAAAACCCACAAAAATACAATTTCTCAGTGTATATCGGCATAGGAGTGACAAGTGGCGGCAAGCATAAAGCCCACTATAATATACGGTCAAACTACCAGCTTTATGTTTGCATGAATGCTACAATTTAGGACACGCCGATACGACTTTCAGCCAGTAATGCTGCCTCCCGCTTCACGGTGAGCTGGGTCATTGTTCTTCTCGGTAACTACGGCTATCGATCCGGCAAGTAGCTAGCAATGCAGGTTGGACCCAATCGTGGCTGATGGCTTGCCTTGCGGTCGAGAGAATCGTAAGGCATGAAATCGGTAGGCAGATCAGAGGTGATGGATCGGAAACCATGCACGTAAGGGGAAGCCTCTAGCCCAGGGTTCCTGCATTGCTCGCTGGTCTGCCTCAAAGGCAGCTGACCTTACTCTATAGCCTCTACCTGTCGCTGCACTCTGTGACGTTCTGTGCTTCATTTCATGCATCGGCGCATTTCACGCAAGATACTTTGAGAAACCATCGACAGTTTTCAAAATGCTTTGAGCTAGTCGTTAAAGCAGATTTGTAGTTGGCGGTGAGTGACACTACAAGCATGGCCGCTAGTCCTTCTTTCAGCGGTAGTTCGGACGCAGTTCATGACAAAAAATATGAAAACACTGCGAGGTCGAATAAAAACGTTCTAGTGATTTGTCTTGGGATATTTTGAAAATTGTAAAAAAATGCACCAGGTTCTTTTGCTCCCATTATGTACAGTTGTACGAATTTAAGGCAGCTATGAAATATTAGGTTTAGTGATATTATACAGCTAACCTTCTTAACCATTACAGTTAGGCTTTGTATTTATACAGAGGCTCAAGCGCCACTGTGATATCTATACGAGTTTTTGGACTTTCGAAAATGGCATCCTTATCACCGCCCCATGGCGAGCCATTTCAAAACTTCAAACGGGCGAAAGCACAGCAGCGCACCTACAATGCGCTCCTCCGCTCGCCCCTACCACCCAGGCGCTGCGAAAAGAGATCGCGGGGTAAGCATGCCGCTTTGCGATGCGCGCTCGGCTAGAGAAGTCCGCGGCTGCTCAGTCTCGCTTTCACCCCTATGGGGCCCCGAAATTGTTCGCGCTGAAGCACCGAACAAGAAAATGTTTTTGAAAATCTAAAATATGATTCGGATGCCATTTACGGCGAGTTTAAATTTGGCACTAAATAACAAGTATAACAGTGGTAGCTTAAATGTTATGTCTTTAATATATTTTAACCATGAATAATTTTGCGGCGGTTTTGGTTGGCATGCATTGCTCTACAGAACGCAGTAAGATACTCTCGACCGGAGACAATTCACTCGTTCTCTCGAATCTAGATATCAAGCGCCCGAAACGCCATGAAATGTCTTTGCGCGTGCAAATAAGTTGGGCGATGTAACCTTTCTGAATGCATAAACACGTCAGTGTCACGTCTCTGCAAGTGCAAGAAGTCATCTGGACACAACTGAGTTGCCCACGTTTGCAGTAACAACCACAAGAAAGGAACCACCTGAATTGTAGAGTACTATATGTGTGACGTGATTAACATGAGTCGATAGCTTTACCATTAGGTAGTGTTTAGCTGACATCGTTTTCTGTCAGCATACAAAGCTGCGTCTTCATCAAAAATAGACGGCTGGGGTGCACAGAAAAAACGTTGAGCGATATAGGAGTGCGCAATTAATGTGTTTGAGGCGGTCGGTCGCCTTACTAGAGTGGCCATGTCAATAGGCTTATCACTCAGTGCCAGTGTTATGGGACCTGGAAGCATGCTCAAGCAATTTTCTTGACCAAGTGCACATTTACCGAAACGAGGCATCAGTCTTGCTTCTCGGCTACACTAGAAAAATTTATCCCACAGCTGCATTATTGCTTTGCTGTGTTTGTATGCTTGCGAAATTTATCAATATTGGTGGCATTGAAATAGCTCCGCGGTTAAGAGTATACAACCGATTGAGAAGGAATGAATTTTGTTGATGGGTGTAATGTACCATGGGCCGTTGTCTTCGTTGGAACTTCCTCGCTTGAATAGGGATTTCTCCAGGTCAAATCTAATCAGTTGCTGGCGATTCGTTAGGGCACCCCTAATTATTGCTCACCCCGCATTTTGTAACCCCAGGGCCACTCATGTTCGTAATTGGTGCTCGCAACAGGTGCCAGTCTCGAAGCGTTTGAGATAATAGTTCCACAATACCATATCGGAGCTGGTATGTGTACATGTAGTACACCCGCATTATCGCGCAAAGGGCAGGTGCGCAGACGAGCACATACCAACATTCCTGCCTACATTACTGAAACCTGCCTGTACCTCTGCGCTGATGTCTTCTAGTGCCGGATAACTAAAGTCATTCGCGGTTAATTGCGTCAATTTTCAGAGTTTACAATTGTGGCAGAGGTTAAAACCCGGCTGTTTCTTTCAGATGCGCTCTTTGTCGTGTCACCTGCTGGGGTAGTCGACGCGTGGCCTCCACGATCAAGCGCATCTTTTCTGAGTAACTGCGCGCTGTCGGAGCTGATCGCGGATGCCACGGTCTGAAAGTTGGGCTTTTCGCGGTTCTCAACAGATAGCTCCAAGAAGCTTGAGTATGGCGTCACGAAATTTTGCTTTCTGTGCATGTCTGTATTTGGCAAAAGTCAGAGCAGACTAAGTTGGGATTGAGAAACCCCCAGAATGTCCCTTAGATTTAGTGTTTGCAAGCTTGGTTTTTTTAATACGAGAAACTATATATGCCCTTTAAAAGACATGTGTGAAACGCTCGATGTCTCAACTCGGTTGAGTGCAGTTCCATGTCGATACTCTGCACTGCTGACTGATGCACCGCACGAACGATACCGAAGATGATGTGAGCGTAAGACGTAAGCGAGGCTCTAGCGGGGCGCCTGCACGAACCAAGGAAGAAACGACATCCTTGAAACTTTCTCGCCGCTCAAAAGAGCGGTTCAGTGTAGCTTTTATTGTACTACAATTTGGTAACTATGCGGCATCTTGAATTGGGTAAATTTTGCATCTTAATATTTATATTTGCCGTCGTCCTGCCTCGTCTTTGGTCTCACTGTTCATTTTTTAAGCACTGCATGGTGGTTGAAACTTACTTTTCGCTCTCTTAATAAACTGGAACTGATGATCAGTATTCATGTGGTGCAGCCGGTCTTCATTCAGCCTTTGCCGGTTAAATATGCATTCCACGTGTCTCATAGTTTTCCGGAGTAACCCATTTAATGTAAGTTTGGCGTTTCGGTAGCTGCGTATGTACTCGCTTTATCCCTCAAGCAAGAATAGTATATAGCTGCCTGAACGTATCTCACCAGTCGACAGATGTTTTATTTCTTACGCTCATGTGTACTGTGCAAGCGTGCGTTGCTACCGCGGTACAAACGAAAACATGCCGTTTTGATCCCGCGCAGCAACGTCTCACTGCAAATGTGACACGCACGGATGCTGTGGTCACAGCAGGCGGTTGTGTTCACAGCCTTCTTGGGCGTCATCAACTATATATTTAGAGGCTGATGCCAGAAAACTCCATGTAGGTTGCCAGTAATATTGCCATAATGTTATTTGCTTATTGTAACTGAGCAAAATTAAGATGACAGCAGTGGCGTGCACTTCCATCGCGCTGCAAAATTTGACGTCTAAAATGTATCCTGCGCATCGCACCAGCTTATTCTGATAGCCATATAGGAAGACTAAATTGGTGTATTGAGTATTTTAAATATTCCCATGGTAATTTTTGATGCTCGGTGGCATGCACAACACAATGGCTGCTGTTCAAGCTAGAAGCCAAGTTCCCGAGGCTCGGGCCCTGTCGACATCCTCATTCTCACTGGCGCGCCATCTTCTCCTCCGGAAAGAACATTTGGGGGACCTCCTCTGATCATGGCCGTTGAAGATGTTCGCCGTCGGTTATGACATAGCGACCGAGTTCGGCTTCGTCATTGGCAAGGCTGAGTAACCGAAAGCTTCCGGGCCTCCAACTTCACTCGGCCGCATATTATTCCAGCGTCTGTGGGCGTGACGAGCGGCCGAAGCGAAGCCGTGTCTTTTGTTTCGCAAATGGCCGTTTCCCGTGCCAGCACAAGAGCACCCCAGGCGATCCCTTCGCACCGCTGACGAGGATACAAAAAAGGCATAGTCGGGGTCGGTTGCCGTCGTTATTCATCAGACTGCCGCTGTTTTTTCTTCCCCCATTCAGGCTGTAAAAGAAACTACGCTGGATGTACTTCCCCTCCTTTCTTTGTTCTGCCTTCGCTGTTCCTAATTGATGGGTTTTTCGAGAACTCAAAAGACGCCTTTGCTGCCGAGTTCGCGCGCACTCTTAAAACGGCGAACTGCGGGCCCCTATTAATAAGTTCTTTACTTTTTTTACGGTTTCTTGCTTCCCTTTCGTCCACTTCCTTTAAGACTTGAGGCCTGTGCAAGACGTTATATATCATAGCCATTATAAGACCACGCGATTCCTCCTGGATTCAAATCAAAGATGTTGGTGGCACATCTTCCTTCTGTACGCGCAATGTACCGTGCGTTGCCGGAGGATTGCAGAATATTAGTGAAAATATACTAATATGTTGTAGTGAAGTTCGCACTACTAAAATTGTTCGGTTGGGAATAGAGTTTAGAGGCGCAGTGTAGCACTTAAAAAGGCGAAATTGTGACCCTACCGAATTCCTTGGTTGAAGATTCCTCACTGCTATTCGTGATCAAGTTGAAAAATTTGAGAGAAACATGCAACATTTCTGACGCTGAGTAGGATTCAACGTTTACGGTTCTGAACAATAGTTCGCTACAACATGAACACTTCAATTTATGGATTAAAAAACTTGTTCCGAAACAACTCTAAAATTTAGTCACTCTGTCAAATAGTTCACCAGTCGATTAGGTGTCGACTCATCGATCAACACGTTAGTCAGCCAAATGATCTGGGAACGAGCCCATGCATACCTGAGGCGTTATTTAATAATTTGAATTCCGGGAGATTCACATTAATAAAATGAAATGCTTCCTGAGAAAAAGAAATGGTCTCTGTGCGAAACATCACGAGCGCAAAAAAAAAAAGAAAAAAAAAAACAGAAGTGGCTATTCTCGTCAGCCCGAATAGGGTTTAGCATGACATACTTTCACGGACTCTTGTCCGTGAAATCATGGGGGAGGGAGGGGACATAAATAGTGAAGTCGCGTTCCCTGAATCGGCTCGGCCGCGTCAAATAAACTGCTTGGAGAAACAGCGCAGAAACAAGAGGCGAGAACGGTAGGGCAGAAGTGCCAACAACTGCGTAATAATTTGGTGCCGGCTAGTCGGTTATTCATCATAGAAAAGGGGCAGCGCAAAATAAACTGGGACGCAACAGAAAACACAAATATGTCTCTTCTCTTGCGTACCCGTTTCGTTTGCACTGCCCCATTCCTACGATGACCAACAACTGCAGTTTATTCGAAGGAGCGCTTTACTGCGTGTTTTACTAGAGGAAAGTAAATAATTATAAGAAATAGCATGTAAAAATAGGAACGAAAATATTTGCAGGAATACTCCCTCTGCTGCAGCAGACACAGTATGATGCAAAACTCGCCTAATCATCCAGCTATCTGCCTAAAACTCGTTAATTAGCGTTTCTTATTATCGCAGTTGGGTGGCTAATATCAGTGGAGAGTTGAAGTCATATGAGGAGTTTTAGTAAAGAAGAAAAAACTCATTTTCTAAAGCTCTTCAGCGCGATGAAATCCGACGACTTTTTCCCTTACCGAACCGAAACTGAGGGCTAGAGATGCGAAGAAAGTCGGCACAGAAGCGACTTCATGTGATGACGTCAGCAATGGCAACGGCGCTCAGACATGGTTGGTTGGTTTGTTGGTTCGTGGGGTTTAACGTCCCAAAGCAACTCAGGCTATGAGAGACGCCGTAGTGGAGGACTCCGGAAATTTCTACCACCTGGGGTTCTTTAATGTGCACTGACATCGCACAGCACACGGGCGCCTTGCTTTGCGCCTCCGTCGAAAGGCTGCCGCCGAGGCCGGGATTCGATCCCGCGCCCTTGGGAACAGTAGTCGAGCGCCGTAACCACTGCACCACCCCGGGGGGGTGCTCAGACATGGCGCAACAGGTATTGCGCCATAGGAACAGAATGTACGAAGTTGGTTTGGTTGGTTTGCGGGGTTTAACGTCCCAAAGCAACTCAGGCTATGAGAGACGCCGCAGTGGAGGACTACATTCTGTTGCTTCACAACGTGATGCAAACAAAAGGCCAGTAATCGTCAACTGTGTGACTTGTTTATTACAGCGACTTAAGTGAAGGACGCATTATAGCAGAGCTGGCAGTTCGAATTTCAATTCGAAAAGCTCCTAAATGATGAGTGCGTTTAGAAAACCTGTCAGTGGTGTATAGCAAAAACTCTTCTGGGCTCAAAACGCACCCAAAATCAGAGCTGACGTTAGTAATAGCAGATATAGTGATGATATACGGCATTGCAAACATACTCAGCGAAGGTTTCATATAAATCCATTTATTGATATTAGGTATGCTGTCAGTCGTGCTGAACATTTCGAGCTCGGGGAATAGCAATGACACTGTTTCTTCTTCTAATTTATTTTGAAGCGATGACTTCACTACGCCAGCTTTTCGAGCCGTCAGCGTAGCGCAGGATTTCATCTTCAAGTGACCTTGACAGACACCACCTTTCCTTTTTTTATAAGCCAATTTGCAGCGGATAAAAAAGCTTCCCTACGCCAGGTATAACAGGAATTTGTGTGACACTAAATTTTCCCTTCTAGTGACCTTGACCTAATTAAGTGTGGGTGTCCGCGATTTCGTGGTGTCCACCAAAATGTACACTGAGCCTTCCTTTCCCCAAAAGCTAACTTAAACGGAGAGGTAGCCCCGCCGGGGTGGTGCAGTGGTAAGACGCCCGACTACTGTGCCGGAGTACCCGGCACCCGACCCCGACCTCGGCTCCTGCGTTTCGATGGAGGCGAAACGAAGAGGCGTCCGTGTGCTGTGCGATGTCAGCGCACGTTAAAGATCCCCAGGTGGTCGAAATTACGCCGTAGCCCTCCACTACGGCTCCTCTTTCTCTCTTTCCACCTTCACTCCCACCTTCCTCCCTCCCCTTACGGCGCGGTTGCGGTGTCCACAGAAAACAAGTGAGACAGTTACCGCGCCTTTCTCTTCCTATAAATAAATCAGTAAATAAATCAAACGGAGAGGTCGCCCTGTGTTGCGCGATGTCCGCGCATGTTAAAGGAGCAGAGGTGGCCAAATTACTCCGTAGCCTTCCACTAAAAGTATAAGGCTCCTTTTTTTCCCCAAACTTAATTTCAATAACATATGAAAAAAAAAAAAAAAACGGGGATTGAAAAGCGGCTGTTAAAAAGGCTATCGCTGCAACGCTCATGAAGGGTGGCTGATTCATGACCTGATGTGGCTGGACAGATGGGTCACCGCCGCTTGCGACGGGGACTGGCCTGCCACTGATTTTTATCTGTTGTAGACTGTCATTGCACCCGCCACCGCTTCGGTGGTGGTGGACGATGGCTGTTGTCGCGGCGCGCGTCTTCTTTCCCTCTTTTTTTTTCTATCTTGTCTATTTTTTCTTCTGTACGCACGAGGCAGCGAAGGTAGCTCAGCTACAGAGCCAGTAGCAGGACCACGCATTTTCTTTTCTTTCTTCCTACAGCCACAACAATAACAACACAGCTTTCGCTCTATCCCGAGGTTGAAGCCATGCTTAAACCCGCACAATTTTTTTAATTGTATCCTGTGGAGAACACAACTTCTTAGCTTCGTGTTTGAAATGTTCGAAGAAGCAGTTAACGGGCAATAATATCCAGCTTTCATTAATTCTAATGGAACAGATTCATTGCGTGGCTTGTGGTGAACGCGTATCGATACAAAAGCGTAGCACTCCTCCATTCCCAAGAAAAACGCTTTCACTCCAGGGAAGCACTTCAACGAATTCTCTTGTCGATGTCTTTCTTATTTTTTTTTTTTTTCTCTAGCGAGAGAAGCCCTCCTTAAATGTCAGAGTCAAGCGACGTCTCACTTTACCAAGGACGAATTTCACAGATACAACTTTCATGTGGTTCTTCAGTGCAACGTCTGCACTCTTTTCTTTTAAAGAAGAAGTCAGGGTTAAGTGCGCATCGCACGAAACCTGATAGATGTGCTGCTCGCCCAGAAACTTTTTTTTTTCTCCTTGTAAACGTAAGTTCAGTTTGGAGTACGCCGGCTCATCGGCATCTTCCAGGGAGTATCGTTGAGCTGCCGACTATTTTGAGTGTTTTCAGGTTAGCTGACAAAACAGAACACACAAGACCATTAGGTGCATATCTACAACGCCGTGTTTATAAACGCAGGCAGGAACACTTCCATTTAGGTGATCTGACGCGACCGGTTACTTGCTGATTTTATCTGAGTTTTAGTCTCGTCTAATCCCATGTTGACGTCTGTCACTTTTTACGTTACCTTTGAGAGGCAGCTTCCGTTCGATCATTTACTTACGCCTCAGAGCTTCGAATACTTCGTCGGCACTCAGCCATCGAACTCCGAGAAACTCCTGCCGTCTTCGGCGTTGATCTAAAGCCCCGACAGGGAGCTAGCACGAAAGCGCCGATAAAGTAAAAAACATAGCTACGTTTGCGATGAGTGAAGAGCTCCGAGAGCTGTTCCGTCTTCATGCTCAGGGCCGGCAAAAAGAAGTTAAAGAAAAACACCTGATGGAGTCGTATACAAGAGCTTCTTGAGCAAGAACTTTCGCACTTGAGCTGCTTTTCAAGAACAGTCTCTCAGAGCTTTAGGGCTTGTGTAACCGTGTGACACACCGAAAAGGGGGCACCACTGAACAGCACGCAAGATAAATTTGTGTTAGCCCGTTTTATTGTTTCTGACATCTCGTAAGTTTAGTGAGTGCGTAGTCTTTAACGCGCCAGTTTCATTTTGAAGGCCAGCTACGATATGCACTGTTTTTCTAGAACTGTTCAGTTTATACATAAGAAAAGCCTATAAATGGGCGGATGATGTTAAGATCGTTCCAGAGGTCAAGCGAGTGCAGGTAATGCAGGATTGGGTTAATTGGAGGAATATTGGAGAGGCCTTCGTTTTGAAGATTTATTGTCCAGATAATCATGATGACGATTATGATACATGACTTTTGCGCATGCATCGAAAATGTAACACTCAAATAGACCTTAAAACCTTTTCCCTTTTCCGCTTTTTCTTATCACATCTGCATTTGCTGCCCCACCGAGTGGGGTCTTGATCATCCAACTTTCTCCGGGGCTAAAGGCCTCAGAAACACGTAATTTTCACGTAGAACAAGCATCTTGTGCATTTTCTTCTTTTTAAATTTTTATTTATTATATATGCAGGAGTGCGTATACTTTTGCAGTACGAGAGATCCGAACCAGCGCCACAGTCTCAAGCGCTTGCCCTGCTGTAACAGCTTCCCTCGCTAACTCACTCACTCGCTCGCTGAGTCGCTTTGAGAGAAGCCCGCTCTCAGAGGGAACGGTGCTTGATCATGGGGTCTTATCAAATCCGCCTCCAATAAATGCTATTTTTATGTCCCGATATATTATCGACTTAGAGATACTGCAGTTAATTCGCAAACTCTCAGCAGGCTGTTGATAACACTCAATTCAGTGCAGCCTCTGTGGTTGCGAAATATTAAATCAATCCTGACGGTCGCAAAAAAAAAAAAAAAAAAAAAAAAAAGGAAAGAGAGAACAAAAAGAGAGAGATGGACAAATGCAGACGTTTAACGTGACTAAGCCTAATATAACAAGCGAAAGCACTACTTGGGCGTAGTTAACCTTGGTAGATGATAAACGTGGATGACGTTGTTGCTGTCTTTTCGCCCGCTCTTGTTCACGCCACTTGGTGCGGCGTACCGTTGCCTCAGAAAACTACCAAGAAGGACCTGGCTCGCTATCCATATCAAAGCAGTCTGAGCTCATCCCTGCTCCTTACTCAAGTTTACACGGTTAAACCTCGTGACACGTACGTCACTGCTGCCATCGTGCGCATTCTTAACGTAAGCGAACACAAATACAGGTAACTTTACTACAGGTGAGGTCACAGAAATCGCCGATCAATTAGCACCCTAGAACGCCACCTCCCAGGTACTAATTGCAGGGGGCCAACTTATGAGCAGGACCGAGATATATGTTCCTCAAGATACCAGGTGCGACATAGATGCAAACGCTCGCTTAACCACACCGTACGAACGTGTCTGCCTGGCCTACTGGTTGTGTGCCTATGCATTCAAGGATCCTGGAAGGCTGGGTTCTGATCTCAGTGGTGAAGCCCGATTTCAAAACGCCTGGCGATTCATCCATGATATCTGGCTTTACGAGGTCAAAAGAAAAGATGAGCCGATCAGACCTTGAACTAAAAAGAGCCGTGGGCATCGGAACACAAGGGACATTTGCTGGATTTGTTGTTTGCAAGTCAGAGAGCATGCAGGATGTGGCGAAGCACTTCTAATATTGTGCATGCAAGCTATAACCTACGTGAAAGCAACAATTTTCTAAATATTCGAGAAAATTAGTACGCACAACTTATGTGAGACCGTCCCAAGAAACTAAGACTTCGCAAAATAAAAAAGTCCTTTAGGCCACTTCATTCGTGGATGCGGCGCAACGTTCTGCTAATGAAATCGATAACATAAAAGAACATTATTTAAATAAGATTTGTATTTAAATGCAGCTTTAGCCACCACACGATTCAAAGGGATTCTAAAATAAGTAGAAAATTGGCAAAAAAAAATAAAAAAAGTCGTGCCCCGAAAAATGGTCGGCAGCACTTAGCGCCTAATGAAATGCGAACATCCCCCTCACGTTCCGTTCTTAATCGCGCGCTTTTCAATACAACTGTATAATCTGCAGCTGCTACGTAGAATGCTGCTTTAACCTCTTGCGTCCTATTGTTGCGTTTTTTTTCTTTGCAGAGGGCACATGGCATCTCAACTTCAGCCCTCTTCTTGCGGCGCTGATCGCCGTTGTCGGAGGCCTCGCAGTGATTGCCATCGCCATAGTGATCGTCATGAAGTTCAGAAGTCGCCCGGACAATGACAAAGGTGAGCAGGTTATTTACCGTCCTCAACAGCGACGCGTTCTGGACTTTCCTTGGCAGTTCATTCTGTTGAAGTAGTTCTTTTCACCCATTTCTAAGGCTTCTTATTACAGTGAGAGGGCAGTAAAGTACTTTCTTTTCTTTTTTCGCACTCAATGAAGGTAGCTAAAACCGATTATCAATGCACGTGTTCTTATATCTGAGAATGACAGTAGCAGTTTAGAGTAATTGTAAGCCATGGAGGAAGGAAACAACTTAAGGAGAGGCACTTGCTATTCCCAATGCATTGGAGAAAGTGTGGCGGAAGTGACGTCAAAATTAGGGTTAGCCAAGTTGGGCCATTAGCAACGGCGACGCTGTTGCTATGAAAACTCGTGCCACTAGCAACAGCGTTGCTAAGGGCCCCAGGTCCATGAGCGTCGCGAAGAAAGCGTAAAGGAGGAGGAGAGACGTTGCAGCGTCCGGTCGCGGTGCGGCCGCGCCGGCTTCAAAAAAATGACATCAGGGCCTCTCCTAAGTTTTCCTTCCTCCATGTTGTAAGCCATAACAGTGACTTTTCACTGCTGTTATATATTTTAAAATTACATCAAACAAGTCGAAATGATTTTATCACTACGAAGGCGACCAGTAGGACAATGAGTACAATCTCGCAATCTACTCTGCAGACTCTCTACATCGAGACGTACTCGTTAATTCTGATTTTTAGAGCAGGAAGTAGTTTCGGGCTTGGATGTGTGTGTGGGCCAAAACATCAGCGACAGAGGCTACCATTTCGGGATGAATTGCGTTGTATTTAAAAATCATCAAGCAAAAATTATTCGTTCATTTCAAACAAGTTGGTCGGCCCTGCCTCAGAGTCTCAGTAATCAGGGCGCTCGACTGCTTAGCTGGTTGGCCCGGGTTTAATTTCAGACGCGGTTCCCGCCCGTTTGTTCAGGCGAAACGCAGACGGCCGTGTACTGTTCATTGCCAGTGCACAATAAGGAACCCCATACAGCCGAAACAATGCGGACACCTCCAATACGGCATCTCTCACAGCCAGAGTCGTGTTGGAATGTTAAGCTTCATCAACATAAATTTTGATGTGTGCCACAGCAAGTGTTATTGAGCATAGAATGTCACTGGCTGAAATTTGAATGCGTTCTTCTTAACTTAAAGGGACACTAAAGACACCCAAATATGCTATCGAAATCTATTAAACGGCATTTGGTGACACTGTCGCCACATATCCGGCAGCAAAAAATCGAATTATTGCTGAGGTATTGGGATAAGAAGTCGAGTTTTTTTTTTCCCCCGCCGGTCGAATTCAAACTGTTTTCTCTTACTACGTAGTAGGGTAGGATGACGCACACTATGTCGTAAGAGCAGACTTCGTGATTGCTGGCGCGCGGGGAGCGGAGAATACTTCGCAGGTGCGTGTAGAGCATGGTGCCGAGTCATAATCTTCATTCGATACGCACTTAGGGTACGCGCATCTGCTGTTCCGAGCTCGTATTTCAAGCGCCGCAGGTCCAAACTGTAAAAAATATCCAACATGAGGTGCAGATTGTGTTTGTTGATGGGCTGCGTATGACCTAGGAGACACAGGAGGGCGCCGCAGTAAACGTCTGTTAAACTGAAATGAGAAATAACTTAAGTTCGTTGAAATGAAAGGCTTTTGCGTAGCGTTCAATGGAGCTTAGGTCGGGGCTTGAGAAATTTCGCACGAATGAATATATTTCGTTTGAACGACGTTCGTTCAAGTGGTATTCTACTGCATAAGTGCGACAAAAACTATCTGACTTAAGGCAACAAAGAATTTATCTCACAGCATTGCATGTCCCATGCTTATATTTCACAAGTTAAACTTTAACGATAGGGCATTCCAGGGAGTGCTTGCAAAGAAACCTACATAGCCCGTTTCGTGCAGCGGCCATGCATAGCGTAGCTTCCAAGCTCTTCTCTCCGCATTTTCTGAACATGTATCGCATAAAATGTTTGTTATAAGTGAAACATGGTGTTTACATTCATCGTATTATCAACTCTTGTATCAATTGTTTGCTTTATGAAAACTGTTTAATATAATTTTGTCTGCTGGGTTTCTACGAGAAAAGTTTCTGCCCTGCTGGAATGAAGCTCGTGAAGCCATATATTGCTGTTCTCATATTTGTTAAAAGCTAGACTAATGTTCGATTTCGTTTCTTTTTTATTTCAGCCGGGCAGAAAAGAATGAAAAAGGATGACAAGTAAGTTGTAGCAGGCTTGTTCAATTATTACAGCGCAGACCTTTCTAGAACATGTACCGCTGACGCCACGCTAGAGCTTTGTTAACTTCATAACGCCGTCTCACCAATTCTTTTTTCTGGAGTGATGACGCTAAATTCCTGTTCTCGTCATACGGGCTCCTTATTCTGAGCTATAATAATCGGTTTGGTTCCAAAAGTTGTCTGACTGCAAATTGCCCTTGCATGTCTTGTTCTTTTGTCCTCGCAGATCGCATATGCCCCTCCAGAAAGACACGGATGACACAAACGATATGTTTCATGATGAAGAAAAATGCCCGGATATTATCCCAGGTGCGCTCCTTTGCCAAGAGCGAAATTCGCCATTTCTTGAAGCGAGCTCCGCAGACTTCCTAAAATGCGTGGAATATTGCTTAACGCAGGGTGCTTTGAACTGATTGCAGATGTTCGCATGGGGGACACAATCGCAGGGCCGGTGCTAGAAAGCAGCTTTGGAGGAACGACCAAATCCTGGGAGACCCAACATTTCGGCCCCATCAGCCGAGTCGCTTTCCACAAGAACTCGGTGAGTGACGCAAAACTATTGCGTGCAGGCCGCAGGGCGCTCAAGTAGGCAAATGGAGAGCGGCGAAAAAATATCGGCACGAGAGACACCAAGCATACGAAATCCTGAAGACTGCAACGCACAGCTACGTCGAACTCCTCCGCAAGGCAGGAGTTAGAGCTGTGTTGGAAGGGAGGCACTCTGATGGGCTAGTTGGTATATGAAGCGAACGAGTAAAACTGCGCGAAAGACGGGACTGAACACGCAGGCACGAACAGGAACACATAGGCGTAAACGCATTTAAGACATCTATGCGGGCCGCAAGAATTTACTCTATAGGAAAATTTGCTGGTTGTAATATAATGAGGTGCGAATATTTTTCTTTTGCGCGATCGAATACGTGTGTACATATAAAAACCATACGCATAAAACATAAAAACTCGAAGAAAACCATTCTTTTTTTTTTTTTTTTTTTTTTGGAACGCTTTAACTGCGCTTCCACTCCACCGGTCAAGCATATATCTAGCTCATTTGATGCTTCTAAGCGTCGTGTTTGGAGGCGTGTGCGTTTTGTGGTCCGCAGCTGGAAAGCTCGTTGGTTTTGACATTAACTCATTTCTACACTACTAATAGCAGGAGTAGGACATCAAAAGTTTTAATTTCTATGCAAGGAAAAGCCAATATTTAATTGCGGCATAGTTTCGAGCCTGGAGAGCAGTATTATGTCTGTGAAAACTTTACAAACACTTTACAGGCCCATAAACGTTACGCAGAATTCCCCTTGAACATAATTTAGTGAGACCTTGATATCACAAACGCATAGCACAGCTCCGTGTTTCAAACAACAAATTAAGCAAGCTTAAATGGTCACACATCTATATATGAAGATAGATACATATATATATGGTAAACAATCATCTTTTGTCGCCTTATTTCGCGACTAGGTGTATTTGAATTGATTTCACTTTAAACTGGTCTCTGTGTGACTACGGCCAGTCCGTGTTTATGAAAAACGTAGGACAGCGGAAAAAGTTCATATAGCCGCTATATGACAAGAGGAGAAATAAAACACGAAGCGAGTAACTACAGTTGTGCGTGGCGCTGTCCGTTATGATATGAGCCGTTACTCAAGACGAGACAGTGCAATGTTAGAGAAAGGAAGGTAATGTGAATCGGAGCTACCGCGGCTCAGGCCAGTATCCCAAATTCAGAAAAACATTAAATGCTTAGTTCTCGCCTAAATACGAAATGTTATCTTAAGGGACAGAGGAAAACATTCAGAGACATCATGAGCTGTAGTCAGTTTCAGGGGTCCCACTGAGGGCAAAATAAAACTGACCTGTATATCGATAAGGCACGGCGTTGTAATCACAAAGATGCCCCTTCTTTTGAAAACAGCCCTACAGAAAAACAAAGTACCGAATATTAGCCTTTCCACCACCGCCTGATTGCGGAAGTGAAATGGTGAAATGTGTGCGTCAACGCCAAAATTTTAACGTGAATCATAGATGCAAGACGAAGCTGCATAGCCATTCGGTTCTAAGCAGCATGTTAAAACCAGTAAGTTTTGGTTAGGGCGTAACGCCTTTCAGTTGATGGGCGGACAATTTTCGGAGTGAAAGCTCCATATCTCGCATAAAAAGCTCAAGGTCATGTCGTTCCGCACCAGCGACATAAAAAGCATAAGCTTCACCACGTGATCGCCCGCTCGGCAGGTGCACCTATATCCACAAGGCTCACTGCTGACTTGCCGCTGCGCACTCGCTTCTCTCACCGTAGTTGCGCCTAAAAACGGGACCCCCCATTCGCCTGATATAAATCCGGCCACTGATCGGCGCTTAGCAGAGCAATGGATGAAACGGTTGCACGTGCTAGACTTTGAACTGGAAATCAAGTACGCCAGGCCGATTTTGACACCATTGCTAATGTGGCGCACCGTTTAAATTTAGAACATATTTAAAACATCGGTTATAAAAAGGCGGTGTGACCTATACCTAATTAAGTGTAGATGTCCACACCAAAAAGAGATAAATTCTGCGCCTTTCATTCCCCAAAAAACGTAAAAAAATAGGTGTACAAAAATCGCGAAGTAAAATGCGGTGTTACAGCAGAGGCTATCGCGTCTACTCCCAAGGCGAAGCTTCTGCATCCATCCCATTTATTGAAGCCGTCAAACTATGTACAACCTTGTTAAACTACGCACAGCCATAAACACAGCTTCTCCTCGTATCACAAGGTATAAACCATGCTTAAACCCCCAAAAGCGTTAATCTATTCTTGTTGACGATTAGTGCGTCTTTCGCTTTCGAACAGCGTCTGCATATCCAGAAAACACCAAAAGAAAAACTTTTGCTGAAAAGAATAACTGGATAGAGGTTTCTTCATTGTCACTTTAAGGACAGGCTCTTTTCGTATCCACGCTGCTCAATGGTGGTCTCATATGCCGTTCTGTATTTTTTTTTTCTTTTTGCGCAGGACTGGAGCTCTCCCCGAGCTGTCCGGGACAATGACACCATCCTACTTACACCATTGCAGGAGTACTCAGCTTACTCAGAAAGCAGCAAAGATTTTGATAAGGCATTATGCGAGCAAGCAGCAGGACAGCTAACGGTGAGCAGTAGCGGCAGCTTGCTCCTATAACATGCCACATTTCAGCCGCATGAATAATGTTTTTGTTTTCATGTAAAGAGCAAAATAATTTACACATCAAAAATTATCATGGTTTTATGTGACTCCTGCATATACAAGTGATGCGTGCCGTATAGTTGTCAATCACCATGCGTCCTCTCAACTTCTTTCGTTGAGGTCTGGTTCCATTGAACGCTCTTGCTTTCCGAAAGAGGTCACTATGCTGACGCAGGAAGATGGAAAGAAGTGTTACCGTATAATTATTCGACAAGCGACGCATGCCGATAGCTGCGCCGCTTGCCGATAATTCCTCGAAACGTACGAGAACCGAGTCTGCTGCGTCTCCAAGAAGGTGTCTAAGCTTTCGTAACGATTTCCTTTTGAATAAGTATGTCGTGTGAACTCCTAATTAGTGGCAAATTTAGTTTTAAACAGGCTCTCAGGGGTGTAAATAAATACTTTCTGTGCAGAGGACGGCTCATAAAAGCAATTGTCTCAAGATTAAGGCAGAACTAGAACATTAACTGTAGCTAGATGTATACTTGAGCTACTCGGTCTCGTAACACTGAGAAAAGCCTCACTTCCGCTGCCTTGGCTGCATAACCAACGAAAGCTGTCCCCGTGTATGTTTGACCGCAGACGCGCGGTTAACGAAATACGCGCGTAGCTCTGATTTTGCTTATATGTCACAAAATCTGCGTGTGAGCCGCCAGGGCGGCAGGCAGCCTTCTTCACACCGCGCGATTGATTCGTCAATAACGGGGATACAAAGACGCTGTTCACGCCGGAGCCGCTATCTGGCGGCAGCGAAGGACGTAAGCACGGGGAGTCAAACTAAAGGTTTTCTGCAAAGCTCATTTAGATTAAGTGAAGTGGCATGTTTGGCGAATTGGTTGGGTATTATGCAGAAAAAGCGCCAGAAGCACTGGACATGAAAGAGAAACACACATTGCGCTGAACTGACAACTCCTATCAGTTGTCATTTCAGGACAATGTGTTTCTGTCTTTCTATCTACCCGTGTTTCTAGCGCTATTTAAGCATAATCATTTAGATTCTTCTTCATGTTGTCTCAATTCAGCTCGGCTCTGTGTTCGTCTTTCTGCTTAGAGCAGTATTCTGGCGCCAACATCACCCGCGCCGCACTAACAGCGTAACATGTTGTATTTCTTGGTTAACAACTTGGTTTCACCATCGTGTTTTACCTGCCTTGCGTTCGGTTCCGCTGAACCAGAAGACTGCGATCGGGGAGGGGTACGAAGCCCTCGGAAATTCCCAGTGTTTCTCGAAGTAAAACGCGAAGCCAAATGGGCTATTCCTGAACCGGTACCGGGACATCCGAGCAGCACCCTGTTAATTTATTCGGCAGCTCATTGTTCTCGGAATGATGTTACCTTTGGTGCCTTTTCTTTGGGATTTCAGAGTATTGTATTATGGGATCATTTAATCTGAAGCGCTTCCTATCTCGTTTACGCGCGCACATGCCTAAAGTTGTTCCCGCGTTTGGCGCGTGCACTCGCAGGCACTTTCAAAACGCTGGCTTCCAAATTGTTCATTGTTCTAGAGTTTACAATGAGCAATAACTCCAGCTACTTAAAAGGCGATCCCATCTTTGTTTTATTTTGTCACATTCGATATTATGCCGTTGCGTGATGTAGTGCGAGGAGTTCGGATAGATAGAGCGTGGTGAGCATAACAGTGGGTCACTAAAGGTTAGCACTCTACTACATGTGTGCATAAGTGTACAACCATGGCCAAATACATTAATGCTGTATAATGTGCATTTATAGTCTCTACCCCGCTTGTTTACATAGCGACTTTCTACCTGCTTCATGATATCGCTATCCTATTATTATGCCTCATCTCTGTCTAATACATGATTGAGCCTTGAGCAAGACACGTACGGGAGGTGGCACCCTTTTCTTCACTTCTCGCTTTTGCTACACTGCTATATTCACTGCCGCTATATGCACAGCGCCAAACTTTCATTGTCAGCACTCTCGCAATCTTGTCTCATTTGGTTTAAAGACAATTCGCTGTATTGCAGAGATAGACATGTCACAACGGAAGCGCTCAGATTTATCCCAAGATGATCTTTTCTTTTTTTTTTTTTTTTTTTTTTTTTTTTGCAGCGCTGCGAGTAATGTCGAAATGACTTTGGCTCCGAAGTGTTTTGGGGACGGGCTCTTTCTGCAGCAGTAAACAGCTCACTGATTCATGCTCGTTTCATGCAGAGTTTCAAGCCGCTAGCCAACGGCAACTGATTCCAGAGGGCAAACAGCACTCCCTGCCTTCACGAACCAGCGGGTGCGGCTGACGCCTCCGCCGCAGTTTCAAGAAAGCACCCCCCAGCGCCATGCGGCCGTTCAGGACGAGCGCCCTGGCGTTGCCGGCATGCCCCGCGTAGTCGCTTAAACCGCTTCTTCGTGTGTGTCCCCGTGAACCAAGGAGAGTGAGTGGTTGGTTACTGCCACTTGTTTGCGGAGAAGTGCTCCCCAATGACTACACGTGCGTTGGAGATTTAGCTGGACGGACGGCAACCAGCGTGGCTGGACTGCGCGGTGTTCCCCTGTATATAGATATTTTTCGTTGGGTTCTCCCATTCTCACGAAACACGAAGAAAAAAAAAAAAGCGCGAACAGCCGTCGGAAGGGTGTCTTCAGTTGTTACAGCTATGTCATCTCAGGATTGCGCGGCATGAAAGCATGAGCAGCATCTGGCATCTAAGGCTCCATGCTTCGCTTCTGTGGGGGCAAGATTCACATTGTGCCAGGGAAATGCCGCTGAGGGACAGATTGAAAAATGCATACAGTGGTAAAAGACGGCTAGATCTTGTAAAGATAATCTGTGTCAAGAACATGTTAGACATGCTTCAGTATCTGCGATGTTTCAACTCTGCGGTAAAGTTTCTTATCTCCGCAGCCCTCCCTCATGTCGAAGCTGCATGTTGAGCATTCTTGTAGCGTGTTATGTAAACAAACAAATTTATTCTCAGATCAAGACAATGACGACGCAGTAGCAACATTTGAAAAGCGTGCGGTCAAAAAGGCAAAATACAGTCGAAATTTACTGTGCTAACGTGTACGCCGTCTGTTGCACACGGTCACGAAAAATAAATTGTTCGAAAAGGAGCGAAACTACAATCGTCGAAGTAATGCTAATCAAGCGAGAAAATATTGCTTTTCAGTATCTAGACACTCCACCATGCATGATAAATCTTCTAATATAACCATGAAACGGTAGTACTTACAATGGCTGCCTTGTGAGCTAGATTATTCTTGGTTTCAAGTAAAACCCAGGATTTGATTCTTCCTTAAGGCTTTTTTGCAAGCGTCGCTAATTGCTCCTTCTTTTGTGATACGAACTAAAATAACCAATGGGCCCAGCATCAAATGATGTGCTGTTGAAGTATTCGGTACCCTTTCCTGTACTGGAGAGGTAAGTGGCATCTAGTCTCTTGGTCTCGCGAACCGGCCCATCGAAGACTGCACCAGCTATTCCTTCCGTACCTTGTCCTAGTGCAGCGCATAGAAGTTGGGAGTGCAAGACACCCTTCCGACCGTGTCATTCACAGCATCTGTACATAGGACATTGATGTGCCGCCGTTGTTCACATCTGCGTAAGGCGGCACAATATGCGCGTATTTGTGTGCGAGTGTGTGCGTTCGCCACTCCTCCAACAACAAGATAGCGAGCCTTAGAAGCTGCTTTGAGCCAGGAGACTCGCTGGCAAGAAGCAAGATCGAACGGGTGCAGAAAGTGACGTCATCGGTTCTGAAGATTTGGCTGTGAAGCTTCAGCGCTTGGACAATGGCTGCAAGACCTTCCGCTTGCGTCACTGTTGTGAGCGACGTTACATCAGGTGGCTTGGAATTTTTTCGTCTGGGTTGTACTAAAGAAATGCCATCGAGACTGAAATGGACGGACATCTGGACAAATGTCAAATTCCTGTGGATTCATTCCTTCTTCCTTCTTTTTTTGTTTTATAATAAACTTCGCTCTATGCCACACTAAATGGGCACTACTACTTGCTGCAGCTACGCAGTAGCCGATTCATATAAAATTGGAGCACTGCGATAAGACCGTCACATCTTATAGAAGCAATAAAATCAATATCGTTAGTCTTAATCCATGGCCGTGCCTCTATGGGCTGCCATGGGAAGACATAAAACCAAAGCAGACAATATGAGACACCAGTTTTTAGAGGTTTTATGCTTACATCAAGACAGCTGCACTGTAAACAAATATTGCCATATAAAGTAGGAGAAAAGAAGGGTAATGTCCCCTAGCGCACTCGTTTCAGAGTTTGCTGTCCTTGCACCCTGGGACAGACGTTCTTGATAAAAATGCGGTACACTTACGGCTGGCAACGGAAACAGGCATTCTGGTCACCACGACCGACTTTCTCGCAGTCACCAATGTTTTACCAAAGGTTTTCATCTTCTCTAAGCTGCTAACCTCAGGAACTTTTGATGCCATACATAAAAGTTTCTTCATATTGTTTATTTCATACAACTACTACTCTCTGATATTCGGGCATGGCCAAGAGCACATATCGTGGATGCTTAATTATTGAAATGCACCCCTGTAGGTGGGCAGCATTCTTTGTCTGTAAAATACAGTTCGCTAAAGGACTGCTTCCTCCCGTTTTACTACACCAGGCTTAGACTGCACGAACTTCCTTTAGATTTATGTTGACAAGCGCACTTTGTCGAAGCCGTGCCGAGGTAAGCCAGGCGTGGCACGTGCAACTTCGGCGGATGCTTTAGTCTCTTTGGTTAGGGATAGAAGCAGGGTGCATGAACATGAACAGTGTAACAACATCGTCGGAGAGTTCTCTTCGTATCACTTGCTTTCCTTTCAGCAGATTACGATGGCGTTATGTACCAGGGCAACTTTTCTAAGAAATCTACGGCCTGAGCCAGCCAACTTGAAGCTTTGCCATCACATGAAATGCTCCACGCTTTGGACCCTTCCGGAACACCCTCCTCCCCTTCCCGAATATGGACCTTTACTTAGGCGTGTGTATCGGTCACTGCATTGCGTACGCTGCAAACAGCGCGATCACAGCACTGTTAGTTAGCCGTGGAACAGCGTCCATGTAGCGTCCGCCACATTCAATGTGCCCAATGACGCTATCTATTGACATGAAGTCAAAGCACATGCGCTCTGGGTTGGAAAGAAAGTTATCTGTAATTAGTAATGAAAACACTAGTCGCATTATCAACTTTTTTTATTACAAAGGGAAAAACTACATAAACTGAAGTAAATGAAAGAGCCGACAACTAGGAATACATGTTCTACTGTTTCCAGTTTGTCACATAAAAAGCTGTCAGTGCTCCAGGGAAATAATACTTTAGCCTCTTGCCAGATGTTAACTGGTAGTGTGTTTGTATGTGGCCTGAAAAAAAAAAAACGATTTGGCTGACGGAAGAATCGGCATTTCTTAGACGCTTTTGAGAAAATCCTGTACCGGGCAACCACAGTGTGGAGAGCGATACAATGGTACATGGAGCATGATGAACACAAAATCTCTATAATAGTTGTTTCTTTGTAACATTGGACAAGTACTGCTGCAAAAAAAAAAAAAAAAAAAGAACATTGACCAGCCCGCACGACAAGACTATTTCACGCAGGCGCGTGGTAACACCACTAAAGAGACTTTGAACGGAAGAAACGAGGAATGCTTAAAGGGCACCATCCAGTCTTACTTTCATGACTGTTTCCTGAAAGATGCCATTCTCATACTTAAAAAAAAAAAAAAAAACGAAACAAAACGAGACACAATTTGCCGCAGAAACAGGTGAACAATGCCAAGACCACCCTTCTTAACAGGAAAAAATTAATTCGCTCGATTGGACCGCTTCCACGTCGAATCCATATGCAAATAACAAGAATGTTGTGCATTTTTTTAATGATCACCTGCGAGCACACAACACACTCATGACGTACCACTTTTTTGGTAGCGCCTTTAACAAGTCCTTTTCATTCCGCAAACTTTTGGCATTCAAAGACTGGCATGAAGTTTCGCAAAGTGTTTGACGCTTTAAGTAAATAAGTAAATAGGTTTACAAAATAGGGAATGCGCAGTATCAGTCACACTTTTTTCCGTGGACGCCTGAGCCGCGCAACAAGGGAAGTGAGGAAGGTGGGAGTGAAAGTGAAAAGAAAGAAAAAGGAGTAACAGAGGGCTTTGGAGCAACATCGACCACATTTTGATCAATTTTAACATCGCACAGCACACGGACGCCTCTCCATTTCGCGTCCATCGATACGCAGCCGCCAGAGCTCGGGTTCGAACCTGGGTACTCTTTTGTTGCTTTCATTTTTGTGCAAAGCAAGGCGCACTATCTGTTTCACTTTTTCGGTGTGGAACTTCCACATACAATGAACGGCACACAAACGGAGGTACATATGACCTTGTTTCGAATCCCAGTCGCAACGTAACCTCCAACTTGGCTAGAAGATGGATGCATAATGGAAGCGGAATGGTATGTCACCACTCTAATTGCTGTCCAAATATCAGTGGCGTCGCAATATTTATATTAAATCAGGTGCATATTTTTTGCGACACGATTTTCTCAAAGCTAGGGTGGTGGTGATGGGGGTGAAAACATTTACTCAAGGAGGATATATAAAGGGAGGTATAGTTGGCGCGTGTGTTCCAGCCTTACAAATGCAAGGTGGAGTCCTTAAACAGGGGCCCATTGGCGGTTACCGCCGCCCGCGTAGGCCGCGTTAAGGCCCTTTGGGTATGTAGATAGCGGCATCAGAGCAGCTAGGGTCGCCTCCCAGTCCTCCCGGGAGGATTAGAGATGGAGGGAAGGGATGGCTTTGTTGGCAGGTCCATACCATGTGGTGTCAGCCACCTGTCCACAGTACTGGCCCTGCTCAGTGAAGTGGGGGTCGATGTGTGTAAGCACTGCCGGGCACAGCATCATGTCGGTTAAGAGGCGCAGGAGCAGCGCATCGTTCGCTTTTCCCAGTCCTTTGCAGGGATTGGGGTAGCTGCGATGTGCGAGTCTTCATAAAATGTTGCTGTGTCTTGAACGTGTAGGCTGGACTAGAATTGGGGCCGTGGGCTGAATTGAATCTCGAAGAAACTGCCTGGAGATAGAGCGCGAGGGCGGTTGCATCAGCTGTCTCGTTTGCTGCAAGAACGTGGTGGCCAGGAGCTGAGGCGGGATAACGGACCACGGGTTCTGTTCCCCGACTGCAATTATGATATATTATAAAGGCTAAGCAGTTGTTCCACCCTTGGTCGACATTCCGACAAGCCCCTTCTGAGTCGGCGACGATATATTTGCAGGTGTGACCCCATGCGGCGAGATCAATTGCTACTTCTTCAGCATGCGTTACAGATCTGGACTTGAAGGTACGGCCATCGACTTGTTTTCGTTGGAATGATTGTGGTCGCATGCCGCCCCACTAGGATGGGGGCCGGAGGCATCCACGTGGAATACTCCTGATTTGCTGTCATAACGGCGGGCCAACGCTTCCGCCAGGCGCCGCCTATTATGGTCGTTTTGTGACATGTTGGCAGGGAGAAGCCGCTATCGAAGTCACGTGTCTCCAATTTTCGGGGTTGCGAAACCTATATTTTGTGAGCTATTTGTGTTGAATATTCAGCCGGGCAAGTAGGGTATATGACGGCGTAAGCAGCGACGTTGACGGCGACGCTTTTGTAGCGAGAGTTACATTGGCCACAGTCTCATCATTTCTCCGTGCCTGTCCCCATGCCTGTCCGATACCTGTCCCTGTCGTTCCGAAGAGCGAAGAAAGAAGAAGAAAAAGAAGCCGTGGGAGGGTCTATCTGGAAGCTGACATGATTGAGTGCTAACTGGACGTAGGGCTTCCTTACATTACGTTTTGCAGAAGTTGCCAACTCGGGCCTCTCCTTTCATATGGGAGGGTGATATCAGCCTGTCAAAACCCTTGCATTTATGTTATCCCTAGGGCACGCAGGTACGTTTATACGGCTCGGTTAAAGCGGGGCTTTATATGTTGGCTAGTAGCTTACGCTATCACGTCATCGTGAAGGCGGGAGTGAAAACGGAGAGAAATTAAGTGCCGTAAGGGAGGGCTTCGGACCGCCATTCTATAGAGACTTTCGCCTCATCGCACTCTAGGGGTCAAATGTGCCCCTATGGCATAAATAAATCTGAGACCATGGTGTAAACTAATGTGTGTAAAAGACATGTCTTTGCTTTCAAGCCGAACCTAAGCGTAGCCATGCAGATAGCCCTCACGTAACTCCAGGTGTAACCACAAGCTAAACCACAGCAATTGTTTTCGACCGAACGAAGCGTAGACAACGAGGTTGGCGATTGGGCGAGTTGGTACTGCTTCATCATAAAATCAGCCGAAAGACGCAACACGGAGAAGAGAAGAGCACAAGACGGGGAGGCTCGTCATGTGGTCTTTTCTTTTGCCGGGGTGCATTGCCGGAGATTTCCGCCAGTGCGTCCGAACACCACTGGAAAGCTTGACATCTGAAGTGGCCGCCGACATGCGCAGGTCTTTACTCTGGTGCTGACCCACCGGGACACGCAATCGTGAAAACGAAACGGAGGAAGCGATATGTAGGAAATTAATTTGCAGAATATTAGTTTGGGATTATAGGTAGTGCACATTAAGGCTAGAATGATTAATATTATATGCTTTTGAATGAATAATATTATATTATATATTATATCGTCATCATGTTACTGTTGATTTTGTGATGTCCAGCTGTCGATACGCTTGCGGACGCAGCTGACTAATATGCACAGATCTAACAGCAAAAGCGTAGATGATTAAAAGTGTTGAAGATAATCCGTACTTACGGTATATACACAGGTGACCAAAACGAAGCGCGAAGCGCGAGAACGGGCAAAATATTTTTCGCGGTGCCCTCTAACAGTAGATGCGCATGCTCTCAGCTTGGTTAAATTCGTATCATTTCATCATCTGCCCAAATAAATCTGCGCAGTTTGATCACAAACTGCGCTATATATTTATCATTTTTTATCTCGGGTGCGCATTTGTACCACCCAAAGTGGCAAATCTAGTATGCATATTGCCCAGCAGCATCACTGTAAGCGCTTTTATTTTTTTTTTTTTTCAGACTTTCACGTGACGGCTTGTGCTGGTATTTGTTCTTCTGGCGTATGTGGTATAAAATAGTTTTTTTTTTAAATCGTAACAAAATAACACTGTTTATTACACATAGATTAAAAATTTTGTCTCTTCCCAGGTTTCATTTTAGCGCTGTTAACAGCCATATTCATCTTATAGTCAAGTAGATTTTGTCATCCCAAAAGGAAGCGTGATTGTCTCCTCCCATTTCCAGATACTTATATCTTATTTACCTAACTCCTTTCCTTCCATGATTACACGTTCCGCTGATCGTGGCGTAATTCATCGAAAAATTTATTCTAACAGTGATTGCCTAGCCCTTCAATCTAACCTTGACCCAGTAACAGCTTGGTGCTCTATCTGGCTCATGCAGGTTAAAGTTTCAAAAACAGAATTTAGGACTTTATTTATGACTTTGTCGTATTCATACGGCGTATTCACTAACATTACAACATATTTAGTAACAATATTCAAGTACCTCAGTCTTCACCTTCATTCTTACCTGATGGGGAACCATTACATTATAAACTTATTCTTGCAGCTGCCTATCGATCAATAGGCTTCCTAAAACATAACTTAAAACATGCTCCTTCACATCTTGAATTTCCGTGCTTATACCGCTCTTGTCCGACTTAAAATTTAATATGCTTCGCCTGTTTAGGGCCTTCACCAAGCATACTTAAGTCATTGATACTTATAAATTTCACAACCTGATGTCTGACACAACTACTTCTTAACCTCTGTGCATTCATTTTTCTCATTTGATTGAGTTGTTTTGCTTTGTTTATTTATGAATTCGTGCTGCATTATTTTTGCTCTCGTTCCCACGAAGATGTATATTTGATAGTAATCTTTTCATTGTCTGCTTCTCTGTTCAAATCTTTTTTATTCGAGTTTGGTATTTCTCTTATACTCGAATGTTCATTATAACTAATTAATATCTTTCTTCCAATTCCATATGCTGTGTTTTCGTGTTTTTCTGGCTATTCGTAGCTTTCTCTGTTTTTGCGATTTTGATGATTTGTCTCTAACCCCACCCCCCTTCCCTTCCAAGTTCTCATACACTAATAACTTGGTATACGGGAATTGAGATAGATTGATAGATATTTCTTTCAGCCCCAATGGTTTACTCCATCGGTTTAATTGTCGAAGTTTAGTTTTGCAAACACTGCCGCGTTTTTGGTCAGTATTCTCCCTGAGGAAGCTTATAATTCAGGCGCCGGGAATATACACGTACTACTTGTATGAACCCTGTTGTAGATGTTAGAAAATGACTATGTTTCCGTTTTGTCACTCGCTGCTCCCGTTTTCACAATGAGCATGCGTCTCTGGACGTAGTACAGTGCGCTTCAAACAAATATCCCGTAACGGACGCAGCAAGACCGATATCGTGGCTTCAGCCTTCGTTAAATAAAGGCTCGCATTCGTAAATGAAGACCTCCGTTTGAAGCGGCTGCCCTCGAGTACTCCGCTGGCATTCGTTTTTATAAACCACGATGGAGAACATGGACGCACGTCTTCCATTCTAAAAATGAAGCAAATTCAACTTCACCTCCTAACTCTTATTTCGCTCTACTTTTCCTCTCGTCGCACATGAAGTAGCCAACCGTGCATTTACCGTTTTGAATCCTTTCGTATTTCTCTTGCAAGCTTGGCTGAATGCTTTGCAAACGCCTTTTCGCACACATACTTTTGAATAGAATAAAGCCCTATCCTCATTGTGACGCTTGCCGCTATAAGGGACGTTCACGTTTACATAATTTCAGACGAGCCTTAAAAACCTGTCTCCGTGCCACAGTACGACGAAGCAGTATTGGCCTTGTGTCTCGCGCATCGTCCCGCTCTGCAGCCTGCAGCTAGAAAATTATTAGCGGATTATTTATACTCATTAATAAAATAGTGCCTTTTTTTTTAGGCTTCGCTTTTGTTTGCACTTTCTGCAGTACAAAGTTTCCCTTTCTCAATTTTGTATTTTATATCGGTTTAAACCCGTTGCGCTTCAGGCAGTGCGGACTGGTCATCATTGTTTATTTCTTTTTATGTGCAAACACTAATTTCAGTATGCTCTAACAGGCACAGAACCTGCACAGAGAAAGTAATCACAGAACAATGACGCAATAAACGCGGCCGCTGCTTTCCTTGCGTCTTCGTGATCCATCGACACCCCACAAGCTCACATCATCTTTAACTAGCTTCGAGACAAGTGGGATATTCCTCTTCTGTCTGAACTCGTTTGCGTTGAGCCGGTGCTGAAGCCTGAGAAAGAGGAGGCAAGTTGCTTCTCTATCGGTCATACTCATTTTCTGCTAGGTGGAGTTAATTAAAAAAGAAAGTCCCCGCATAACACTGCGATTGCAGGAGAGCAAGACGCTTCTATTTTGCACCTCTAGTTTCTGACCCGGTTTCGGTATGCAAGATGTAGTGTTCTGGGCCTGCTAATGTCAGTGCTAGTATTTCTTCACTGAGCGTTTTCATCGATGTTACGAAAGCAACGTTACGCTGGGCGTGAGAAGATAGGCAGCTGCCAAGAGCACCCTCGTCACGTCTGCATCATTTCTCACATACTGTCAAACTTCTATTTTCTCTTCCTTCGACATGTCTGGTAAGCTTCCACAAAGTTTTGATAGCCTCTATTACGAAAACAAATGACTCTTTCCTTAAAAGTGGCATACTGAATCGCATCGAAGGCATTTGGTTAAGGCCCTATTATGTGCAATTCATTCATAACTTTATTCTTACACTTAAATATGAATGCAGGTAAAGACTAGCATAACGATATTAAAGTGTTTTTGACATTGAAATGACAGGGCTCACCAACAAACGGGTCTCGATCTCTACCGTGGCAGCCCTGTTGAAAATGGAGGGTATAAGTCAAGCGCCCTGTATAGGGCGATATCATCATCGTCGTCGTCGTCGTCATCATTATCATCATCATCAGCCTGACTATACCCACTGCAGGGCGAAGGCCTCTCCCATATTAGTGAACGATATCAGGGCGATATCAGTGAACGATAAAGAAAGCTGACGTAGAAGAAATTATATTTAGCCTTCACTTCAGCGCTCCGCATAGCCTGATTTGCTCTGCGAACGTTAAGCGCCATAAAGCAAAACAAATCAAAGTTCAAAGACAGCAGGTCGATGTTTGCGTCAATATAAGAGGAGGATATGTGCGATTTGCTTATAGCTTACGAGCAAAGGCATTTTTGAAGTCAAGCCAGGCTCAAACAGTTGCTGAGCTTTTTTACTCCTGAAAACCAACGCAGGCGACTGGCAGTAAAGGCCAGCCAGACAATTATAGGGACGCTAAATCGCCATTTGGGTATGGATATCGGCGAAAAACAAACATTTTTAAGGTATGGGGCCACTAGACATAGGGTCCCGGCGCACGCGACTAAACTCTGTAAGCAATATCCAGCTCTCTTGTTCGTCAAGTTATCACCGTGCACTTTCATGGAGTCATTTTTTTTTTTTGTAATCATGAAGAGGTCATTGTAACGTTGTATGAATGGTATCCGGTGAACGGCAGGGCTACAATGGAGAAATTGTGATAATTAATTATTAGGAAGAAAAAATGCACCAAGGAGCGATCAAAAGGAGATGCGTGGACATAGGCCAGTTTCATTCGTATGTGCACACTTAGGATATAAGCAAAAAAAAAAAAACTACACATGGCCAGTCTGTCGTAATACACACATTACCGGCCAGTGCGCCGTCGTAGCAAACTATAGTGGTAAACGGCCGCGCTATCCTTCTCACTCAAAATAATATTTCTCAGCAAAAGTGGTTGCTTTCCAGAAGCTTCGCTCCCTAGCCTCCTGATCCACCTGCATACCCGAGTGTGGCCACTGCTTCAGGATTTAACAGAGACGACACGAAGCTTCCTGTGGTGCTCTGTAAAGGTTTCTTCGTTGTGTTCGAGCTTTCCGCAGTTCCCGTTCAAGAACTTGAAATTCATATAACAACCAATAGTGCAGGTCGTGGCAATGAAACAACACTAGAACAGAGAAAGATAGAAAAAGGTAAACACAGGAAGGTTATTATAAACTTTGCCGGTAGGGAATACGGACATAGGGTTTCGTTCCGAAAGGGTGGCAATAGGCGAACGAGTTGCTAAGACACATCTCACACCTGTTCTGCTCCTGGGTGAATTATTGCCATGAGTACTGCTCTCTTTCTTCTTTCGTAGCCTGCTTCTCTCATTCGAATCATAAGATTTTTCAGGATAGAGGGAAGAAGGCAATGCGACAAAAAAATGGCATCCTCTGCTACCTTCTCCGTCGTGATGAAATTGAAGAGTATAGTCAGGAAATGGCTAGTGCAGTAAAGATTACAGCGAGGCTGGGTCTCTGCGCCCACTGCGCTTTCTTAACGGCTGAAAAGTGAAACATACTATGCACACACGGCTATTACGCTTCAATTTTTTTTTACATGATTGCAGCGAGTCAGCACCAGTCTACCGTACAAATCCTGTGTGTTCTGTGAATCAAGCGCACGTACCGGATGTACGAGCTAACATGAGCCAAGGGCTAAAAATAAAATATTTGACGATAATCACTTGCATAAAACTGCCAGCCGTTTCGTGAATTACTAGAAATGTTTGCTTCATAATAAAGTAATTACAAATTAAAGTGCTTTTGCTAAATTACTATGCATATTGACTTGGATAATAATGAAAATATGTACAATGTACCTTGAGAAACCCCAATTTCATGGCTTGCCATGAAGAAAGCCTCAGGTGTATCTTGTTTTCCAAGCCCCAAAGAAAGCCGGCGAAATATAGATATTCCACGACTAGCGCATTCACGTGCCATAATTGTAATACTTTCAAACGTAATTTGAACGAGCAAAATAACCTGCGTCTTGGACTCGACAATCATTTCGCTGCGGTAGGCTGGTATGTTGGCGATGGTTGCAGCGAGTACGCCAAAATGGCCCGCCACGATAGCTGCAACTTGCACCATCACGTGGCGCAAATGACTCACGTAGGCGAAGAATTTATCGCCAGCATACCCGCCAGCCGCTAGGATGGAGCCGTGAAGCCATGCTAATTTCTTTCAATGAAAGCACGATTGCGAAACATCACAATCGCAATGCATGAAAGCGCTACTCAAACTAATGTTTTTTTGTTGTTTTTTTTTTATTTCGCGGGCTTTCTTTCGACATCGGAAAATTATATACGTGAGGATTTCCTCACGGGAAATATTGGAAGGGGATGGGGGGGTGGGGGGGCTGTGAAGGCATAATAAACTCTGTAAAACCAGTTTATTGTCTAAAGTCAATGCTTAGTTACTTAAAATTAAACTGAACTACTCAATTAATCTCAAAAATAAAACATCCCTCTGGGGCCCAAGGCGGCTAGCAGCTGTATGCAACTTGTTTGCTTCGACTGCCTCAAATATTTAATATTTTATCATTTAATGAAATTAGCTGACACTTGGTATGTAAAATCCCCACAAAGCTCCCATTTTTTTATGAACGGGTTCAGTGCAATCTGGATGTCCTGAAAACGAAGCAGGTAACCTTCTACAATATCGCTCTTACACATACTGTCTCTTTCTCTCCCTCACTCCTCCAGCCTTGTCCATATGCGAGCTCTCTCCAAGACACAATATCGTCGAGCCTATGAAACGTACGAAAAACAAGTTTAATAAAGAGGTGATCGCAATAATTTTTTTGTTTTAAATAATAATGCTTTTTATTTTATTTTCTTTTGTGAACACCGGCACAAATAGTCGTGTGGACCAAAGCAGTTTGATTGGTGGGCTGGACGAGCCATATTTCTAGGCGATTAAATAAAATTAGCTTTGGTTTACGTTGTGGTTAAACCTGGTGCAACGCGAGAGCTATATACACGGCTACGCTTAGGTTAGGCTTGGAAGTAAATACATGGCTTTTGCACATGGTAGTGTACTTTATGGTTTCAGCTTTATTTGTGCCATAGAGGGTTCGTTTCAAGTATGAGCACCCCTTGCCTCTCGAGGGCTATGGAACGAAAAATGGTAGGGGTAACATTAAGAGATAGAAAGCGTGCAGAGTGGGTCAGAGAAATAACTCAAGTTACCGACATTCTAGTAGAAATTAAGAAGAAGAAATGGACATGGGCAGGACATGTAGTGCCAAGAGAGGATAACCGATGGTCGCTGAGGGTAACAAACTGGATTCCAAGGGAAGGAAAGCGTAGCAGGGGGCGGCAGAAAGTTAGGTGGGCGGATGAGATTAAGAAGTTCGCAGGGGTCAAGTGGATGCAGCTAGCACAGAACCGGGTTAAGTGGAGAAATATGGGAGAGGCCTTCGCCCTGCAGTGGGTATAATCAGGCTGATGATGATTATTATGATGATGATGATGCATCTTGTTGTTGACCATTCTCATTTGGGTGTAGAAGACTTCTTTGTAGTGGCATGACATCGTCTCTACGGCGAACTGCAGGGCACACCGCCGTCACAACGTTCGCACGAACCTTCTGTCCTAGCAACTAGCTGCTGTCGTTGTTGTTGTTGTTGTTGTTGTTGTCCAAATAACTTATGACACATACCCACAGAGGGGGATCGGCCAAGAATTGGGTAGCAAAGAATTTTTTTTTTTAATATACTTGGATAAAAAAAATGATTTGAGGGGTAGAGGAAAGGAAACAAAACGGGAAATAAGTGAAATATAAAATGAAAAGTGGTAACACTCACGGGAGATTGACACTGTAATTGTAGAACAAGTGACGTTTAAATATTTAGCAAAGCAAACGATTTGAGTCCAGTAAAAAATTTTGCATGGCGGTAAAAACAGACCTGTGACTGTGCCCAAGGATGGTGGCGCCAAATGATAACAATGTCGGGCTGCTTAAACTAAGGCCAAGCTGTTGCAATGGCCTTTCCATCAACTGTTTTCTCAACGTAGTAAAGCGATGGCAAAACAATAAAAAGTGATCTAATGTTTCTTGTTCACCGCAAAATGCGCAGACGGGAGACAGTGCCAAACCAGACCTGTAAAGATAGAAATTTAAAGGTGGGATACGGCCTCGCAGCCTTGTTAGTGAAATATCAAGTTGCCGTGAATGACAATTTTCTATTCCAAGAATAATTTAGATGCAGTTAGTCATCAGATCTTAAAAGATGTCCATTTTTCATATTTAATAGAACGTTTCTTCGAAACCTCGCTGCGGTGATGTACGCGGTCGCCGGAAGGATAGCTGCTGTCGTTCGCCTGTACCAACTACCGATTGTTCTCTTCTTCTCCTCCTTCTCCTTTTCTTCCTCCTCCTTCTTCTTCTTACGGACAGGTAAGGGCAACAGTAGCTAAATGGCGAGAGTGTAGGAAATGCATCCCTCGCTACAAAAACAGAATATGGGAGCAAGAACTAATATTCCTCCTGATAAAAACGTCGAGGGGCGGCAACAAATCGAGTATTTAAGGCAGCGTTTAATTGTGAGAGAGCTGTAATATATGAGACAGCTGTAAGATACTATTATGCACATGTTGATGGGAATGGCCTACGCTACCTCTGCGTGGCAAAAGAATTATTTTCATAGTTCTTCCTACGCTCTCAGCAAATAGTAAAACTGCATTAGAAAATCAATGCACTGCGGTTTTAAAACTAATTTAGAGTCAACAGCAAAATAATGTGAGGCACTCTAATACCAATATTGACCGAAATGGTGTAAGCTTCCGAAGCGTACGTAGCAAAATTATGTTTCTGAAGTTCTTCTACTTCTACACTCAAAAGCAATAAGTCAGACTGCCATAGAAAATCAGCGGGCGGGCGTTTTAAACATTTATAGCGGAAAGCTAGAAGGTTACCAAGGAAAGATATGCGAAAGTATTTATTGCGGCGGATACTCAAGATAATAGACTGCGAAACACAAGCCGAGATTCTTGCCAAATAATGCAAAATATGCAGGTGGAATTTCTGTTTTATATAATTTCCTTCAGAATCAATGAGCCAGGTCTTTTAAAATTTGAAAACCTCT